>NC_041227.1:46873620-46927929 GCF_002837175.3 Physeter macrocephalus | reverse complement strand
TTAGTTTCTGCTTTATAACAAAGTGAATCAGCTATGCATATACATATATCCCCATATCTCCTCCTTCTTGCGTCTGATTATTAATTAAATTAACTAGCTTAAGTTAATTAATTAAAATTAAAATGGAATGTAATTAAAGTTTTCTCCTTGGAGAGAAATTAAAAAACAAAAACACTTTGAGAAACACTGCCTTAGAGCCTGCTCAGATGACCCATAAGAGGGCTTGTTTGATCATGCTCCACAATTAATTTTAAAGAACTTCCAACCATGTTTTTGTCTTTTTTTTTTTTTTTTTTTTTTTTTTTTTTGTGGTACGCGGGCCTCTCACTGTTGTGGCCTCACCCGTTGCGGAGCGCAGGCTCCGGACGCGCAGGCTCAGCGGCCATGGCTCACGGGCCCAGCCGCTCCGCGGCATGTGGGATCCTCCCGGACCGGGGCACGAACCCGCGTCCCCTGCATCGGCAGGCGGACTCTCAACCACTGCGCCACCAGGGAAGCCCATGGATACTTTTTCTTGAACTAAGAGAGCCATAGGGTAGAAATGGCTGTCCATCACATCTAGATAGAGAGGGCCAGAGGCATCTAACTTCAGACTCCCTGGAAAGGGTGGGAGCAAAAACATATCTTCAGTGGAATTCAAAGAGCCCAGGATTCAGATGAGGGGTAGTCAGACCTGGGGTGGACCAGAGGCTGGAAGTGAGAGATGCAGTGGCAGCAACCATACTCAGCCCAATGTATGCCAGAGCAGATAGACCACGTCCAGTCCAGCCATGCAGAGTGCCCCAGCATTCTCACATCCTTTTGGACTGTACCTGCACCCGTAGCGGTAGGGTCAGAGCTGGCTGTGAATTGAATTCGATTACATTTCCACCAGATGGCCCAGTGGGAACTCAAAATGGAAATAAAGTTCAGGTAAAGAAGAATATAGCACATCACATTTCCTATATCCCTGCATTTTTGGCCTGAGATCTTCCCTACTATGTGACTTATGAAGAAACGCAGGAGAGAAACATCCAATAATGCGTTGGGGACAGAATGCTGGATCCCCTATATTTCTTGAGAACCTGAAACAGCTGATAAGCAGGACCGCAGAAGAACATACACTGGGTATAGGCGGAAATTCTTACACGTGATATGGGTGCATAGGCATTGTTAACTTCTTCAAGCAAAAGCTAAAACTTCCAATATTGAATTGGCAGAGATGGTGGTCTTTCTCCAGAAATTTCTGCTGGCTGCCTCTTCTCTTTTCCCCACTTGTCATCTTTCCAGGTGGTAAAATCCTGTCTGAATTTTAGTGCTTAGCATTTTCCTTTGTGAGCTACTTGAATCCCAGAAAAAAAGCCCTGAGCACTGTAAAGGGAGCTCCCGTGAATAATCCTGCAAAATTTTACTGCCAAATAAGATATTCAGCAGAACTTTAAAATTTTGATGAAGTACAATTTATCATTTTTTTTCTTTTATGGTTCATGCTAACATTCATTTGTTTTGTTTGATTGGTGTTGGTTAAACTTCTTTATCTGAATTATTTTCTTCTTAGAGAATTTCTGAAAAAAAAAAAAAAAAAAAATACAAGTCTTGCTTTCTAAAGCCATAGCCAGGACAAGTCACTTAGGCTTTGTGTGACTTAGTTTTCTTAGCTGTTAAATGGGAACAACAGTCCTGTCTTTCTTGGGAAACATTTGTGTTGCCTCTAGGATAAAAGCCAGAAGACATGTGCCTGAAGTGAAAAGGCAAAGAAATGTTTGGGCTTTGAGAGTTTTACGTTAGCAGCTGCTAGCAGGTTGAAGAGACAAAAAGGAAGTGAGCATTTACGGGGGGAGAAATGATGGAATAAAGTATTGTTGGATCCTTACTTACAGGAAGACAAGGAGCAGCAGTAAGCAGAGAGACTTCCCCTTGACATGACTAGACCCCAGAGCAGGAAGAGAGAAGTCTGGGAAGCAGATATAAAAAATTATTAATATTCAATAAATGTAAGAGAAAGTTCCCAAATTGAAAAGTAAAAAAAAGCCAGGTGTTTTTATTCTTTGATGATGTAGTTAGCATGTCCTTTGGAAAGGTATTTTTCTGTGGAAGTATTGTCTGGGCTTAGTTCCCTTTGGAAGGTTAATAAAAATTAAACAAGAAGATCCCATAGACTGAATCCAAGGATTCTTGTGTAAGAAACTTTGCACACCTGTCTCTCTGGGTGCTCACACCTCCCCATGAGAAGTCAACTTGTAATGAGGCTCGGTCCCAATAACTGCAGATGTGATCGATTATGAGTGAACCTCATCATGCAGTAGGACTGAAAAATTGAAGGGACCCTCTTCAGAAGGCCAAAGTTCATTCCTCCTTATCACACTTCAACACACCAGGCTTCTTTCTCTTTCTAAAGACAAGTGGGTCCTGAGAGAAACGCAGGATTCTTGATGCCGTAACCGAGTAACTCTGTTCAGACAGAATGGCTTCTCAACATCCTGTTTTATTACATTCCATACTTTGATAACAGTTCTTCTTAAAAAGATGTCCTTCTGTGGCATTGCTTGCTTAGGGAGGTTTTAGGTACCAGGGTGGTCCTTCTAGCCCAGTCCACCGTAATGAACTGCTGATTAATTCTTTACCACCCACTTTGCAAGCGAACTGTGTTGTGTTCAAGTAGGGTGGGATAGAATCTTATCAGACAGGACTTCACCAGCTGGAACTAGAAACAACTCTGTCCATCTGGCCTGGGCAATGTGCCCTCCTGGAAAATTACTGAACAGCACCCAACTCCATAAAAATACATTCCTTAAAATGCCAGCAGAAGGCACAGACTTATGGTGAAATGAAGAAATTATGCAGCCTGTGCAAAGCTCAATTCATCACCAGGCTTGGATAATGGAAATAAATGCTCACCCAGACTTTGTGCCAGGAACATTAATAATTAGTTGGTGGGGACTGTCATGCAGGAAGGTCCTGGCTGTGATTCAGATTCTGGGCATGAAAGTGTGTGATGTAAACCCTGTGAGACGGTAGAGCAATGAGACATTTGGTCCTGGGTGGGCTGGGAATCAGCAGCAGCCCCCTCTCTGTAGGGAGGCAGTGAGAAGTGATGGCTTTGGGGATGTCTCTCTGGGTTGAGGAAAATTTGCCACGTTTAATCTGGCTGCCTTTCCTTTTCCCTTACTGCACCCTTTACAGAACTTTGGCTGTGGCTGTCTTCCATCTTATAAAGGGGAAAGCCAGCGGACTAAGTGTGTTGTGTGCCCCTCGCTGCCCTCCCATGGCCACTGTCTGTTCCCAGGTGCCGTGATGTCTCCTCACTGTTCTTCCCCCAGTCGTGGTCCTCAGGCAGGTTTGGGTTCCCTTCTCCATGGAGCCCTCCTTGCTCTCCCAGCTAAGAAGACACCTCCTGCTTATATTCCATTTTTTTGTGGCACATGTTATTTCTACTTCACATCCTAAATATCCCGTGAGGCTGGGAGCCATGTGCGATTAAAATTTGGTTTCTTCTCTTCCCCAGCACACTGCTTTGCAGGTTGTAAGTTCTCTACCAATATCTGCTGAGTGAATCAAAGAAATAACTCGTGACTGATAATGGCTGTGTGACCTCCTGGCCAGGAGCATTTTTGTTTCAAATGTGTTTTAAAAGGTGGCATGGGGTAACAAAAATGACCAGGTCTTTGTGATCAAACAAATCTGGCTACAAACGTCAGCTAGACCATATACTCTTATTTCACTGCCTTTATTTCACTCATCTCTAAAGAGTTATTTCTGCCTGTTGTACAGGGTTCTTGTATGTATTAGAGAAGGTAACACGTGCAAAGACCCTTTAAAATTTAAAATGTTTGTTCCTCTCAGAATGGAAGTGCTTAACCTGAAGAAATAAAGTCCCAACGAGAATTTTAAGCGTCAGAGGCCCCTGGCTGGGACAGCCACCTCTGCAAGGAAGCGCCATCCAGCAGCCCACGGGCTGTCCCTCAGCACACGGGGTGAACAGCCAGCTCCTCTCCCCTCCCAGGCTGTGAGTGTGCTGGGAAGCAAGGTGACGGCAGGGGAGCCTCCCAGGGGTTCAGACTGATGTGAGAGCTCCAGACCCCAGGTGAGAGCCTCGCTGTGTGAGCCCAAAGGGTCCCCAGCTGGTACAGCCAACCTGGCTCCATCATCCACCGACTGCCGAACCACAAGGGGATAAGACACGTGAAGTTCCGTTCAGTTCAGCAGATCTTTAACACGTGGCTGCTCCCTGTGGCTCTGCAGTGTAGAGTCCCCGACCTTAAGGGGTTGCCCCATCGTGGGCACAGACAGTCACAGAGCAGGGCTGGGAGCCGCAGGCACAGTGAGCCTCCTCCTTCCTGGATTCCACGTTGGCAAACTCACCTACTTGCTGAAATCTGCTACCTCCACATCAGTTGTCGTGATGTTTTTCTGGTCATTCACAGATGTGTGTAGAGCAGGGAAAACATCTGAGTCCCTCGACAGGCACCTCCCCAGGTGAGGGGAACCAGGTGATGTTTCAGCTCTCATACCGTAAACAAGTGTCCTTTTCATGGTTTGTGTACTGTGCCACCTTTTCCACGTTTCTGTGCTTTTTGTTGGTGATTTTACTGTTCAGAGTAGCCCCCCAGCACAGCGCCAAAGAGCTGTCTCGCTGTCCTAAGTGCAAGAAGCCCATGATGTGCCTCAGGGAGAAATACGGTGCTGGACAAGCTTCACTCAGGCGTGAGTTACAGGGCTGTCGGCTGTGCAGTCAGTGTTAATGAGTCAACAATACATGTTAAATACGGTGTTTTAAAACAGAAAGTCACATAAAACAAGGTACCTGCTGATCAGCTGATGAAAATGTGACCAGAGGCTCCCAGGAACTAAACCCTGTATTTCCCCTGGGAGCAATGGTTCAATAATCTCTAATTCATTGTTCGTGGTGACTTTATAGAACACAACGACAGCAAATAATAAGAATTGACTACATTTTAAAAAATATTTATTTATGTATTTTGGCTGTGTCAGGTCTTAGTTGCAGCATGTGGGATCTTTTGTCGCGGTGTGGAGGCTTCTCTCTAGTTGTGGTGCGCGGGCTCTGTAATTGCGGCGCACAGGCTTAGTTGCCCCAAAGCATGTGGGATCTTAATTCCCCAACCAGGGATTGAACCTGTGTCCCCTGCATTGTAAGGAAGATTCTTAACCACTGGACTACCAGGGAAGTCCCAAGAACTGACTACATTTTGGTGTGAAGTAGAGTTCAGGGTTGGGAGTGATGGGTGGGGCTGGAGAGACACAAGCGAGGAAGTTTCTTAAACGTCTTCAAGACGAGGCAGGACTGGGCCTCGTCTTGCTGCTGGAGCGTCAGGGGCAGTGGAACGTGGTTAGATTAGATTTTACACTCTGCTTCCTGGAAGAAGGATGGATTTGAAGAAGGATTTTGGCAAATGGAGTCAGGTTTAAAACTACTCTCCAGGAACCTTTTACCTACATTGGCCAGCCACACACAACTTGTAGGTACACATACACTTCTAAAAGTGTGATTCTGTGTGTGCTATGGACCAAATTGTGTCCCCCACCCCAAATTCAGACATTGAAACCTTAACCCCAAATATGATGGTAGTAGGAGGTGGGGCCTTTGGGAGGTAATTTGATTTGGTCATGATGGTGGAGCTTTCATAATGGCGTTAGTACCCTTATAGGAAAAGAAAAGCATTCTCTCTCTCTCTCCCCCCCGCTACCGGGTGAGGATGTAGTGAGAAAGTAGCTGTCTGCAAGCCAGAAGAGAGCTCTCACCAGAAATCTACCATGCTGGTACCTTGATCTTGGACTTCTAGCCTCCAGAACTGTAAGAATATACATTTTTATTGTTTTAAGTCTCTAGGTCTATGGTATTTTGTTATGGCAGCCTGAGCAGACTAAAGCATTATGAAAGCTCTAAAATTGCTAAAGATGCTAAAGAAGAGGCAGGCAGGCACCTTTTTTATTTGGTTGGGATAAAAATCACTTTGGGCATTGGATGTATGGTCATCTTTCTACTGAAAAACCATGAGATGAAAAACAGTTGGATATTTTCTAATTTGAATTCTTTCCTTTATCTGATTAATTACACACACACACACACACACACACACACACACACACACATTCACATTCAAACACTTCTCTCGACTTTGGAACACGTTAGAAAGAGCAATGAATTGGGAGGCGGGTGATTTGAGTTCAAACCCCAGTTTTGCCACCAGCTAAATGACGTCTTCGGGCCTCAGTTCCTCAGTGCTTAAGTGAGGACAATAATGTTGTGCTCAACCCAGATCAGAGGGTCATTGCAGTGAGAGGAACAGACCGTAGATGTAAAAAAAAAGTTAAAAGGCTATATAGATGCAAAGTATGAACATGGCAGAAATAGAAATTGCTTCTGAATTGCTGGGAATCCAAGCCTGAAATAATTCTTGGAAGCAAGAAAGTCATTTGGGACTTCATAAGTGTCACATTGCTCTTCATGGTTTAAGAACACCAGAGGAGCTAAGACATGTTACTAAGAAAATGCATTCCTACCACTTGATAATAGTTGTTTTTATGGAACTCCATTTTTACTCTCATCTGTATGACAAATATACCCATATGCAAACTAGGTCCAGCTTCAACTAAAGTTCCAGAAAAAAAAAAAAAAAAAGAAAACTTAAGCTAGAAACTGAAGTGGCTAATGAATTAATTTATCCTGTCCCCAGTTATCTGTGAGCCCATTACGTGCTAAGGATTGTTTGGAATGTTTGGGGAGGTGCCCAGCAGCATAAGGTCAAATCCCTGCCTTTGAGAAGCTACGAGAATGACACTAAGAGCTGCTAAATAGAGCAGGGAAGTAATACAAGCGATGTCATGGGCAGATATATGACAAGTGCTGACAGTAAGTCAAGATTTCAGAGAAGGAAGAGATGAGTGAAAGCTGAGCTCCTCACTGAATTTCCTGTTAAAAAGCAGGGACTTGAGTTGGGTCTTGAGGATCGATTAGGATTTGGATGAGGAAAGAAAACAAGGCTGACTTTGCAAGTGGAAGGAATGTGCAAATCAGCTCGCTGGGTCCGCCCAGGCAGAGCCTTTATGTGCAGTGTAACCCACGGTACAGCTGGGCTCAGACTGTGATCTTGGACACACTGATGGCAGAGCTCAGGCTGGAGTCCTCACTCCTGCTTGCTTTTGGGTCACAGGGCCTTCAAAGTGCACGAGCCCTTGAGATTATAACTTACAACAGCGATGCCCACAGTGAGTTCCACGGAACCTTGGTACCTTTTGAAGTATATCAGTAGGTCTTGCCCTAAAAATAAAGACATGTGGGCAGAAAAGTTTAGGAAACACTACCTACTGTGTCCCTAACAGAGATGTTCAATACCCATTAGTAGCTTTGCCAGATTGATTTTGGTAACTCCAACCCATTCCTGCCCCCATTTAATGTTTTTATTTTATTTTTAAAAATATTTATTTATTTATTTATTTGGTTGCACCAGGTCTTAGTTGTGGCAGGCGGGCTCCTTAGTTGCGGCATGCATGTGGGATCTATTTCCCTGACCAGAGATTGAGCCCGGACCCCTTGCCTTGGGAGCTCGGAGTCCCAACCACTGCGCCACCAGGGAAGTCCCTACCCCCATTTTATAAGACTTAAAAATTCCGTGATAGCAGGGCTATCAATACAGGGATGCTTGGCTAGATGAAAGCAAAACTCTGCCACTTAGCGCTCCACAGGAGAGAAGGCTGCCACGCAGGGCTGTGCAGCGGGTTGCACGTGGGGACAGGATGACAGCAAACTAGAGATGTTGGGGCAGCAGGCTGGGGTTTGCTAGGTTTCATAGGCTCTCTATGAACTGGCTCATTTGAATAATTCCGTGGGCTCTAGAGCATAGGGGCTGCCCTTCATTGTCTGGTACCAGACCCCAGGCGACTGGGGTGAGTGCATAATGGCCCAAAGTGTGAGATCCTCGTGGGGAAAAGTGTTGGGATGTGGACATAATCAGGGGAAACTGATAGGGCCTCAAAACTGGGTTAAGAGAGTAATTCCCAAAACAATAACAACAAAATATGTCACTCCCTTTTGTGAGGTCTGCAAAATTTAGGGACTAGAAGCCTGATAAGTACATTATTGAGATTCCCTAAGAGACAGAGCTCTGAGTAGATGCTGCCATAGAGAGACACTTATCAGAGAAAGAGAAGACAGAAGGGAGAGAGGACCTACTGTCTTTTTTCCGCAGGCGGCAGGTGGGTGGCAGGAGCGCGGACGAGCTTGGGGGATGTGAGGTTTCACGGTCTTTTCCAGAGAGCCCCCTGAACGTTTGTCTCAGGGCTGGAGATGGCAGTGGTGTCTGCTGCAACTTCCCACCTCTTTGACCCTCGGACCTCACGGTACCTTCACCTGATCTTGGCAACTCTAGCCCTTTCAGTGGGGTTGTAAGTTCCCCATGTCCCGCGGTCAATCCTTTTCTGCTGGAATCCTAATGTGGTTGCTGCTTTTTTGACTGGGCCCCAACAGTATGGCATAGATAAGCTTCTGAGAAATCTTGCTGTAAGACAAGACAAAATAGTTTAAACTAGCACTTCCCACATACTTGATCACAGAACCTATACCCCCATCCTACTCTAGCCCCTGCCCCCCAAAAAACACCTTCTAATATCCGGGGGAATCTGTGTTCCATGGTGCACCCTTTGGAAGACACCCAAAGGTTTGTAGACTGAGCATTAGGGATCCAGAAACATGGGCTTCGTCTTAGCTGTGTGATCTTGGGTGATTCACATCACTTCTCTGGCCTTCAGTGTTGTCACAGGATCAAAGGAAGAGTTGGATGAAATTCACCAGCAGCAGTTTTCCCAGCTCTAACATTTTTTGATTCTGTGAGAAATGGTGCCCTTAAAAAAACAATCACTTGTTCAGATAGTAAAAGCAAAAAAACAAAAACAAAAGCGAAAAACAAATCCACTGTACAGTATTTTGCTTTTTGCTTTGCCTTCTTTTCCTTTTTGGCTTAATTTGCATGAATATTTTGAGATTTGAGCTAGGAAAATCCCAAGAGACTGGCAGCAAGTAAAGAAAGGCTGGGTAGCTCTTACTGAAGTGATGTGGTACTTTTAGAATTCCAGGATATTAGTGCTGACCCTAGAAATATGGCCCCTTCTGAACAGATTTACTTTTACATTGCCAGAGCACAGAAAAAAGAGATGCAAGGAAGAAAGTTCCACCACTCAAACTGAGCCATTTTAATAGGCAGCAAGCTCCCCATCACTGGGAGCATTCAAATGGAGACTAGATGTTAGCTTGGCAGGAGTAACAGAGAATAAATTTTGTCTTTTCAGAGTGTTGTGGCTGAAAGGGATGGTACAGATTATCTACACGGATCCCCACATTTTACAGATGAGGAAACAAAAGATCAGAGAGTTTATATGGATTTCCCAAGGTCACACAGCTAGTCAATGGCAGAACTGGGAGAAAGACCAGGATGTTCCTTGTTCTCCACTGCGTTATTCTGCATGCCTGGAATTCATTTTAGTTTCTTTGAGAAGTAAATTCTCTCCCTGAACCTCTGTTTTCTATCTCTTTAAAGAAGCAAAGTCATTTAGTTTGCACTGGAAAACTCTTGAGGTTGCCAGGTACTGTGGGAGGCTGACAAGGCTGGAAAGTTTGAAGTCAACCTTTTGCCCTCAGAGTTCTTCTTTGAGCATGCCAGACCAGCCGCCAGGCTTCCGATGGCTGCACAGCACCCTTGATCCTCTGTAAGACAGTCCCACTTGCTTCATTTGTTCGATGTCTGTCTTCACGGACGGCTCTGAAAAACCAACCTGAATACAAGTCTCTTCTGCACAGTTTGAGAACAAACCACTGTCCCCAGAGAGGCCACAGAAAACAGCCTGAAGGCAGCGCCGTTTGTGGTGTTGGTGTCTTGGAGCTGGGGTTTCCTTTGCTATCTGCTTGACAGAATCCCCGTTTGCTTTCTCAGTGCAGCTGGTAGTGGGTGTGTGTGCAGGGTAATGGCCTTTTCCTTTATTATCCGACTGCTTTTATTATCAAAATGCTCTTGGAAGGGGGGGAACAAAAAATTGCTGCCAAAGCAGAGAGCTGTGGCTGTGACTGCAGAGGAACAGGTGCCTAACGCAGATCTGATTTTATCCTGAGCTTTTCTCCCCCAAGGCAACCCAAGAGTGGTCAAGGAAAACGGAATGAAGTGCTAGAAACTTTTGAGGTTTTCTCTTTTCCTAAGAATGATAGAAACAAAGACAGAGGAGCCTCTAGTAAAAATATTTGAGTTTTAAATAAGCTATTTGTTCTTTTTATGTTACAGGGTATGGGATTCAGTTAGACCTCAAAAGAGCTTCTCACAATGAGGAAGCTAGGGACCGTCGGAAAAAGACAGCCCTGGCTATCTGACAGGCTGTGCCTGGGGTTTCTGCTAAGTCGAGAGGGCAGGTTAGATTAGGAGAGATGGCCCTTATTTTTATTTTTCCAGAGTTAACACTGAAGCACTACCTTTAACCCTACTCTGATCTCTTGGTCCCCGCACTGTAGTGACCACAGGTTCTGTTGACAATTTCCCTTTGATTCCACACCCACATTCATTCCCTAGTTCAGCTCACCACCATTACTTGCCACTTTTACTCACATTACTGGTTTTTCACTGGCATCCTGCCTTCATTCTCCACATGCTACAGTTGGCTTCTTCTCAAGACCAGACTTAATTCTGTGAGCCCCCTGTTCAAAATTCTCTGATGTCTTGACCCTCAAGGCCTCTTGTGACCTACCAGTTCTCCTCCCTGCTGACCTAACCTCGGAGCAGACCCCATCTCCAGTCTTATTATTGTTGTTATCTGAGATCTATGGACCTTCAGAGGAAAGATGTGGCTTAATCCACACTCTCCATACTTGAGGATTATCAACCACGTGACCAGGGTTAGCAGTGTTTTCCCACCCCTTGATGCTGTCCTATTTATGGTGCAAAGGGAGGGTCATGATTTCTCCTCTGACTAGGACAACTGGCTTGAAAAATGTTTATTCATCTGCTAGATGTCTGTTTAGACAGCAGGCTCTATGCTAACTTCCCAGGGTATATTAGCAAAGCAGACAAGCAAGATCCTTGCTTGTGGGGAGCTTAAATTTCAGTAGGAGATAGAGAAAACTAATAGCTAACTAAATAAAAGTGATAATTATGGGTGGAGCTTACCCACGTGGTATCTTGTATCAGAGTAGGGAGGAATGCTATGTAGACTTGTCATCAGTACTTCATAGACTTGCTCTATGGCAAGATGTTATTTAACTTGAAGTACAAAGAATAAGAAAAAGGTTCTTACAGAGGACTGTCTTTGGAGAGGGAATGGACCTGGAGAAAATGGTGGCACGCAGACCACACACAGTAGGAAAGGGCATTGTGCCAGCTGACTCTTCCCTTCTTCTGGGGGAGGAACAACAGAGGAAAGCCCACAAGGCAATCTGCCACTTTCCCTCCTTCTATTCAACATTGTAATTGAAGTCCTAGCCAATGCATTAAGGCAATAAAGGCAATAAATGCCTTAAGTCCTAGCCAATGCATTAAGGAAATAAAGTAAAGAAATAAAAGGTATAAATATTGGAAAAAAGAAGTAAAACTTTATTTGCAGACAGCATATTGTATATATAGAAAATCTAAAGGAATTAACTTTTAGAAAAAAGTTAATTTATCAAGGTCAAGGTCACAAGGTACAAGTTGAATATAAAAATGTCAAATGTATTTCTATGCCAGGAACAAACAATTGGAAAAATGACAGTAACAATAACATATTTACATTAGCATCAAAAAATATGAATTACATTGCAATAAATCTAATAAAAGATGTGCAAGACCTCTATACTCAAAACTACAAATCTTGCTGAGAGAAATTAAAGAAGTCCTAAATAAATAAAGTGAAATACCATGTTATGAATTGGAAGACTCAATATTATTAAAAATGGTAATTCTCTCTATACCAATTTATAGCTTTGATGCAATATTAATAAAAATTCAAACATGATTTTTATAGGAGTTGACAAGCTCAAAAATTTTATGAAAATGGAAAATCTCTTAATTTTGTCAAAATGAAGAAAATTGGAGGACTTAACACTACTTGATTTCAAGACTTATAAAGCTATAGCAATCAAGACAGTGAAGTAATGATTGACATGTAGATAAATGGTACAAAATAGACAGCCTAGAAGCACAATGGTACATATATGGCGGAATGATTCTAAACAAAGGACTCAGTGAGATTCAATAAAGTAAAGAAAGTCTTTTCAACAGATGATGGAACAACTGGACATATGTGATATTGTGATCTAGAAGAAATATATATCTGGTCATTCAGATGATTGAAATATATTTCTCATATGTATTTGGTCTTCATTCATGGTTCCTGGCCCACAGCTTCCCAGACCTTTAGAATTTCCTAAGCAATAGAACAATGGGAGTAGCTTTTGTCATAATATTTTATCTCTTGTTCTCAGTTTCTGAAATCACTTCAGATCCCTAAAGGTGAAATGGGCATCTTGTTTGTTATTCATAACAAGCGTGTTTCCACCATAAGTGGGTTTATGTCAATGAGTTGACTTTTGGAAAACATCTGATAAGGGGGGCTGGTTGCCAGGGAAACCAAGCAGGAATGGAAGGTTGGAACTTTCAGTCCCACCCTTTCTGGAGAGGGGAGAGAGGAATTAATCACCAAAGACCAATGATTTACTCAACCACACCCCTGTAATAATGAAGCCTCCACAAAAATCCCAAAGGAGGGGGTTTGGAGAGCCTCCGTGTTGGTGAACATGTAGAAATTTGGGGAGAGTGGTAAACTCTGAGAGAGCAGGAAGCTCTGTCCCTTTCCCCCCCTTATTTTCTAGCTCTTTTTCTGTCTTTGTTTCATCCTTTTTTCCTTGATCTCCACCTGCTTCCCTGGTGTTTTTTTCCCCCACTCTCAGGACCTCAGAAAGGGAAGGGATACATTCTTGACCACAGATCACTCTGGGAAATTCATTGCTCTGCAATTCTCCACTAAATCCCTGATAATGGGCAAGTAGTGAAGGGGAAAGGCCACAGGTAAGCAGAGACATGACTGAATAAATGCACAGGAAATGCTGAATTGATTTGAAAGAAGTGCCCTAGCAGAGTGCCACCTGAGGTGCGTGTTCCACAAACCACATTAAGATTACTCATAGGACACCTTGCTTGCTCCATCTCAAGGAGTTTTAAGTATTAATTAATGAGCCATTAGTTAAGCCTCATTAGTTATCACTCTAATAAAATGGGTGCTGAAGCACGAATCTCAACCAGTTTGAGTGTGTTATTGCTATTCTAACAGACCTCTCTAATTCGACAATTAGTAAGCATGAAATGTAGTTTAATAGACATAATTTGATGATATAAAATTGTTCATCTGGTGTGAGCCGTTCATGTTCATTAATACGTCTCAGGTCACGTGGAAAATGACTCTTTTCAATTGGACCTACAAAGTCTGTTTGTTTTTCCTTCCTGTCCTCTAAACTACCTGTGCTGGGAAACCAGGGGGGAGGTTTTTCTGATGCAACCTCTGTTATCCTCTCTGCTCTTGGGCAAGCCACACCATCTTGTCAGGCTGGACGATTTTGTTGAAGTGCCTGTCTTGACTGCACAATAAAATCAAGCTCTGGGCATAGAAACCCCAGTCTTATATCTCATGTGTATCCCCCTAATGCCTGGAAGTTATGATTAACAAGTATTTTGAACTAAATTAAACATTGAATTTCAATCACTGAATTGAGTCAAAAACAAAATGAGAAGACCTTCGTGAGGAATTCAGTGAGTTCACATAAACTGTAGGTAATTTATTGTCATGTGTGTTTCTCTGTACAGTGGTTCCCATTTCACTCATTCTTAGGGAATTAACAGTTTTATAGCTTCACAGCTTCTTTTTAAAAAAAATTTATTTATTTTATTTATTTATTTTTGGCTGCATTGGGTCTTTGCTGCTGCAGGCGGGCTTTCTCTAGTTGCGGCAAGCGGGTGCGTGGGCTTCTCATTGCGGTGGCTTCTCTTGCTGCGGAGCACGGACTCTAGGTGCGTGGGCTTCAGTAGTTGTGGCTTGTGGGCTCCAGAGCGCAGGCTCAGTAGTTGTGGTGCATGGGCTTAGTTGCTCTGCGGCATGTGGGATCTTCCCAGACCAGGGCTTGAACCCATGTCCCCTGCATTGGCAGGAGGATTCTTAACCGCTGCGCTACCAGGGAAGCCCCCTCACAGCTTCTTTCATTGATCCTCCACTGGCTTCCCAACACACCACCATCCAGCCCTGACACCCTCCTGCCTCCTTCATCCGCATTTGAGTATCCACCATCATCTTTGTCAAACATAAAATCCCTGGTCAAGCTTCTTTCTATTTTGGCCTCTTCTTCAATTCCTGGTTTTATCATTCATGACCCTTTGGAAGTTGCTTCTCAAAGAAATTTTGACAATTAAATAGAACTTAGGGCTTCCCTGGTGGCGCAGTGGTTGAGAATCTGCCTGCCAATGCAGGGGACACAGGTTCGAGCCCTGGTCTGGGAAGATCCCACATGCTGCAGAGCAACTAAGGCCATGTGCCACAACTACTGAGTCTGTGCTCTAGAACCCGCGAGCCACAGCTCCTGAAGGCTGTGCACCTAGAGCCCGTGCTCCTCAACACAAGAAGCCACCACAATGAGAACCCCACGCACTGCAACGAAGAGTAGCCCCCGCTCACCCTGCAACTAGAGAAAGCTTGCGTGCTGCAACGAAGACCCAACGCAGCCAAAAATAAAATAAATAAAATAAATAAATTTTAAAAAGATAAAAGACTTAAAAATAAGTAGAACTTATATTTTCTTATTTTAAAGTACTTTAGTGATAACCATTTCTTTTGTTCTTTAAGGATTTAATGTTATTCATTCTTTTTCACTGCCTATTGGCCAAGTCAGCAAAAATTTACATTATTCTGAATTTGAACATTAAAAGGGGCAGCATGACAATGGTGGAAATGAAAATTGATTAGCAAGGAAATATCCTGGGTTCCTCATCCATCTTGCTCCGCTGATAACCTAGCTTTCTATGTAACTATGGACAAGTTTCTAAGCCTCTCAAAATCTCCCTTTACTTACCTATAAATTGAAGATAATTATACCTCCCAGTGTTGCTGTTAAAATCAATTGGGGATAGTGATGCGAAAATGCTTTAAAAAAATAAGAGTTCTATACAAAGCCAAGATTAGCAATGTAGCCATGCATGAAAGCTGAAAGTGTTGGCCTTTACCTGTGGGGTGGATTTGTATAAAACTTACCTGCATCTCTATTTAGGTGGATGTTCTTTAGTGCCTCAGTCCCCAGTGTCCAAAACCAAACTCAGCATCTGCCTGCAGAACCTGCCACTTGACTTGTTTCATAGTGTGGCTAATTGTGTCGCCATCTTGGTCACCCAAACCTAAAACATTGAAGCTGTTTTGGACTTGGGTGGCCATGTCCCAGTTTGGATAGAATCATCCTGGTTTACATCTATTGACCCTGTGCATTAGTTTCCAAATACTACAAACTAGGTGGCTTAAAACAATAGGAATTTATGTTCTTACAGTTCTGGAGGTTAGAAGTCCAGAACTTGGTGTCTGTTGGATTGGCTCCTTCTGGAAGCTCTAAGAGAAAGTCTATTCCACGTCTCTCTCCCAGCTTCTGGTGGTCGCCAGCGATGCTTGGCGCTTGCAGACACATCACCCCAGACTCTGCCTCCACGTTCACATGGTGCCTTCATGTGGTGTCTCTTGGCTCTTACAAGGATGCCAGTCACTGGCTTTAGAGCCCACAGTAACCCAGCGTGACCGCCTTTTAACTTGATTACAACCCTATTTCCAAGTGATTAATACTCGAATGTACCTTTTCAGGAGACGTAATTCTAGTCACTACCCTATGCAACGTGGTTAAATGTCCCTTTTAGTCTTCAACGTGCCTGGTTTGGGTGGTAAATTGTATCGTCACCAAACACTTTGACGCCCCACCCCTTCCTCATCATCTCATCCACTCGCAGAGCCAGGAGGGAAGATTTCTTGGGTTTTATTTCTGTAAATCTGCGCCCACACCAGGCAGCTTCCTTTCTGACAGCTCCCACTCCGTTTTATCTCCCAACATTTGCCCCTGTTGGGCCACCCCTACTGACCTGGTCCTAATCTCCAGCTTCAGTTTGCTGGCTAACACACCAGTTCCTCATTCCCAGGTTGAACTACTAGTCATCTGCATGGCAGATCAGCCTCTTCAATGGTCTATTTCTCTAAGGGAAAAATCATTCATCCTTTGAGTAATATATAATTTGGAATTCATGTATTTGAACCTCTTTCTCCTCCTATGGGGATAATGCCTGGGACTATAAAATATTCTGCTGCTTTTTTTCAGGACTAAATTAAGTATATACCACGGTTGTTGATATTCATTCTTACATCCTTAGGGCTTCTCTTTAAATTCTTGAATGAAGAGTAGGACGAGGAAGAGAACTGGACACAGAAGAGGGACAGTCAGCCGAAGCTCAGACATTGACAGATTATTTAGTAAATAGAATATGATGTGCTTCTCTGGGTAAATATCAGAACGTTGAGTAAAGGGCACTCACGATGTTCTCGATTCTACTTTTTAGTTTGTAACAACTTGGTGTAGCTTGCTTTGTGTTCCTAAAAATCTGTGAGATTGTGTGGAAGCAGATTATTTCAGAACCCGAGTGGTCCTGAGCCAGAGACTGTAGGAGGCACACATGACGTCTGTCTGCTTTTTCCTCCTTGCGACCAAGATTGTAGTGTTTTTGACTGAAGAAAATTTGGTTTCTAAACAGCCAGTCTGCCCTGAATTCTGCTACATAAATGCATAACAGGTCACCAGCAGGCAGGACATGAAGGCTGATTGTTTTAAAAACCTTCAAAAGAGGGGTGGTGTGTTTCTCTTATCTAATACCTCAAAATGAATGCTTTGAGAGAACCAGCCAGCTCTGAGTGTAGCTCATCCTGTTCAATTGTATTAAAAATAGAATTAAAAAAAAGAAACATCTTTTAGGAACAGGTTTAGGATGGACTGGAGGATTCTGACATGGTTAAGTGTTAATCTTTGGCATTTGGACCTAAGTACTACATTAAACCAGCTAAGCTTCAAAGGACAGGACACTCTGACTGCAGTGTATTCCAGGGTGATTTTCTTTTGGCTCTGGCCAAATCACTTGGAGCAAAGAGGTTTTCTTAAAAGAAAAGAAAGTAAGAAGGAAAAGGGAGAAAGAAACCTTTCTGGCATAGTCAGAAGAAATGCTAATGTGGAGGGCTGGGGGATAACTTCTCCAAGGAAAAAGGTAAGCAGATGAAGGCTCTGTCAGACCCTGCAGCCGTTGAGTGACTGAACCATGTGACTGGGTCCTTATTTTTCCTAGTACATTACAAAGAGGGTAGAAAAATTCTTATCATGGTGGGCCCCAGAGTGATTAGAAATAGGTGAAGATCGGTATGAGAAAGATAACAAATTGTAACATTGGTTTTGACTGTTTTTTAATCTGTGTATTTGTGTATTTTTGCATGGTAATTAGACATAGTGAAAATATGCTAATTATGCAAACAAATAATTATATACTTAAAGGAAATACACAGCTGACAGGTTGGCAGGCCGTCTTCCTTCCAGCTTTCTCTCTTATCTCGCCTAAGAAATACTCTCAGGTTGGGGCTGGCCCTTGCTGCTGAAGCAGGCTCCACCCTCACCTGTGTGGGAGGACCACCCGCGCAGTCTAGGAGGAAACAAAAGCTTGTGAGGCTCATATAGTAAGCCCGGATCTCGATGCATTTGATTGTAAATGTCAGACCGCTAGATTCCCATCACTGGATTCCTAAGATTAATGCAGAGAAGGAAAAAATGCCATTTTCCTTTTTGAAAAAACTTTCAGCTTTTTAGATATTTATAAATAAGGGACCTCCCAGAAGCAGCACAAGAAACAGTGAGTGAAGAAAGGACTACACCAATGCAAACACTTTTCTGGAAAATAGATTCCTACGAAAATCTTTATTTTCCATTATTTTTGTCTTTTCTCACTGGAAGGAAACTTTGAGAAAATGCCCCTGCCTTCTGGAGAGCTGTGAAGCAAACAGAAGCTCTGATTAAAAAGTGCAGCTTCCCATATGGACGATAATATTTGTTCAACCCAGCCTAAGAGCCTCTCATTTGGCTGGTGATGATGTCCCAGGGGAACTGACAGCTGAGGAATCCAAGGGCTGCAGGTGAAATAACCACCTCCTCTGTCTCTTTCCACAATCTTCATCCCTCCCCCATATCCAGGGTCCTGATAAGCAGAGGATGTTCAGATGCAGGGAGTACACAGATCACAGATGAGGGACATTGGGGACCAGAAGGCAGTGATTATCTTAATCTTTGGACTGATAGGAAAAGGAGTGATTCTAGGTCCACTTGTGGGTGTAGATGAAGCAGCATCATAGCAGCTTATTGATGAGACACTGACAAAGATTCTTTGCTTGACCAAACTTTAGTCAGGTCTCCTAAGCCATCTCCCTAGCCCCATTTGTGTGCTTCATTGTAGAAACCAGTTTCAGCAAAAATCCTTCTAAGTCAGTTTAGCAAGAATTCCCCACTATCAAACTCCTCATCCCTACCATCCCCCCACCCCCCCACCTCAGGTGATAGCTGATCACCCTGGCCTGCCCTTAGCAAGAATCCTATCGGGTCAGCTCAGCCAGAATCCCCCCAGACTTGAGGTCTCCTGTTAGTAACTCCACCCACAAATGCTGCACCCTCCCCACCACTTGCTCCTTGGCTGTAAAATCCCCACTTGTTCTGGTTGTATTTGGAATCGAGCCCAGTTCTAACCTGGGCTCCCTCATCCCCTATTGCAATCATTTATTGAATAAAACCTATCTTCTTTAACTTCTGTCCAGCTCTGGTTTTTCTTTGACAACAGTAATGTGCTTCAGGTAAGATTTTCATCCGCTTTCCAAACATACCAGCGTTTGCTCTGTGACCGTTCACAGGGACAGCATCCTTTTCAGACCAATTCCTGCTTCCATACTGAGCCACCACAGTGCAAGCTGGGAAGTCACTCGTCAAGTGGTCAGCCCTGTAGCCTCTTTCCCGCAGCCCTGAAAAACTAGAGCCCTGGTCTACTCCAACCGTAGAGAACAGGGGTGAGTTTGGGAAATGCATCCAGGAAGGCTAGCTGGAATGATGTCAGTGTGAGGATGGGACCTTAGCAATCAGTCACCTCAGAACATTCCAACTGGAATGAAGTCGTGTTAACTGTATCTGTCCTGTTTTCACTGCTGTTCCCACGCCAAACTGGATTTTCAGCAAGCATGGTCAAAACAAAGAGCTAACAAGCTGGGTTGAGCAGCTCCACTTCCTGCCGAACGGCTGTTCTAAAACTGACAACTGTGTCAAGAAAACAATGGCTCACAATGGAATAACTCATAGGAGCAGTTTACATTGCACTTTTTCTGCACTTGGAAATTTAAATTTGTATTCTATTTCTTTTGTTTGTTTTAAAATTAATTGTGTAACATTGACCACAATTCTCTTTCATCTTAGATCACTTACTGCCTGCTTCTGAGGGTTAAAATGTTTCCTTTCTTTCATGAACTGGTGTTTATAGTGAAGCTGAATCTGGCCTCTGTACCCTGACACCGAATTAAATCTTAGAGACAGAGTTCTGGGTGAAGTAGAAAAGAATAGCTTTATTGCTTTGCCAGGCAAAGGGGGCCACAGTGGGCTAATGCCCACAACACTGTGTGTCCTGACCTGGAGGGGGTAGTGAGGAGTTTTGTAGTAATGGTTCAAAGAGGGTGTGATCAGCTCGTGGACATTGTTCTGATTGGTTGGTGGTGAGGTCATCGGGTGTCAGCATCATCAACCTTCTGGTTCCAACTGCTCTGGGGTCTATGTGCTTGTGGGAAGCATACTGTTAACTTTTCCCACCTGGGTTTCAGTATCTGCAGAACAGCCAAAGATATTGTTATGTGTATCCCTTGAGGGGGAACCAGGACCCTGCCCTGAAGCTACACTATTGTTTCTTTTGACTGCTCCTCCTTGTCTCCACATTCCTAATTAGTAACTGTTTGAACCTCCCCATTGGAACTCAGGGAAGGTCCTGGAGGCTAAATGAAGCCTATTTCCTGTAATCAAGAAATGGGGGAAAATGGAAATAAAAACAAAAATAAACAAATGGGACCTAATGAAACTTAAAAGCTTTTGCACAGCAAAGGAAACCATAAACAAGACCAAAAGACAACCCTCAGAATGGGAGAAAATAGTTGCAAATGAAGCAACTGACAAAGGATTAATCTCCAAAATATACAAGCAGCTCATGCAGCTCAATAACAAAAAAACAAACAACCCAATCCAAAAAAGAGGTGGGCTCTTTATCCTGGGGGGTGAGGAATCAGACAAAGGAAAAGAAAAGGAAATAAAAGGCTGGTGCTCTTACGTGTGCTTACTCTAAAATTGTAATTATTTTGAGGCCAGAGAGGCCCAAGCCCTAGTAACGGGGAATGACTGAGCACTCAGTGTACATGAAATCCTGCAGCCAGCGTCGTGGGGCGCAGTGCACATGAGCACAGCCGGCTCCCATCTTTCCTGCATGCCAGATTTCATTCCTAGAGCTGCATTTTGGCCCCCAGCTCCTTCGGCCTGCAGGCTGGTTGCTGAACACGTCCAGCATTTCTGCCTCTTGCCTTTGCTCCCAAGGTTTCCTGTGGCAGACAGGCTTTCCCCCCACCTCTCTGTGTGGCCCAAACCAATCCGTCTTTCAAAGCTTCCCTGAAGTCCTTCTGCTCTCACAGCAATCACTCCTCTGGATTTATTCTCTGGGTCCCTCATTTATACACTGAGTCATATTCTGTCTTGCAGAGTCCCCAGTGGCTCAGGAATGGCTTGTGTCCCACATTTGAAAAAGGTCATGAAGAACCTGGGGGTAAGACGGCAATAAAGACACAGACCAACTAGAGAATGGACTTGAGGATATGGGGAGGGGAGGGAGGGAGACACAAGAGGGAAGAGATTAGGGAACATATGTATAATGTATAACTGATTCACTTTGTTATAAAGCAGAAACTAACACACCATTGTAAAGCAATTATACTCCAATAAAGATGTTAAAAAAAATAAAGAAATGGGGGACACAGGAAGGCTTTTGTACCCAGGAACTCCACAGGGTCCTGCTCGGTATCAATAGTAGATGACTTGGGCTTCCCTGGTGGCGCAGTGGTTGAGTCTGCCTGCCAATGCAGGGGACACGGGCTCGAGCCCTGGTCTGGGAAGATCCCACATGCCGCGCAGCAACTGGGCCCATGACCCACAACTGCTGAGCCTACGCGTCTGGAGCCTGTGCTCCGCAACAAGAGGGGCTGCGACAGTGAGAGGCCCACGCACCGCGATGAAGAGTGGCCCCCACTTGCCACAACTAGAGAAAGCCCTCGCACAGAAACGAAGGCCCAACACAGCCAAAAATAAATAAATAAATAAATTAATTAAAAAAAATAGTAGATGACTTAAGTGGTTTTACACTGACTTTGGGCAAAATAAAAAAGTTGATCACCATATGAAACTAAAAAAACACAAACATGCTGGACCATGGCATTCAAACATTTTAGAATCTCTAGAGAAGATGCCCACCCCACTCATTTATTCATCAAACATTTACTGAGTATCCACTTCGACATGAATGTCCTAAGGCAGCACCATCCAGGAGAAATAAATGTGAGCCACAGATGTGAGCCACCTATGTAATTTTGAATTTTCTGGTAGCTACATTTTTTAAAAGTAAAAATAAATAGGTGCCTGATTTTAATAATACATTTTAATTAGCACATTGCATTCAGAATATTATTTTGACATATAAGCAACATAAAAATGTTATTAATGGGCTATTTTACATTCTTTTTTTTTCATACTAAGTGACTGAATTCTAGTTAGTCTTTTGTTCCTGCAGCCCCTCTGAATTTGGACTAGACACCTTTCAGGTGCTCAATAGCCCCAGGTGGCTTGTAGCTACTGTATTAGACAGTGCAGCTTTAAGGAGTTGCAAGGTTAAAAATAGAGGGTCTTGGGGACTTCCCTGGCGGTCTAGTGGTTAAGACTGCCCGCTCCCAATGCAGGGTGATTCACCACATATAAAATTTACAGGTCATCAGTTATAAAAGCAAATCATCTATCGCAAGCTGAGGAAAATGAATTGTTCTTTTTAAAATCCTTAATATTCTTTGAAGCTATGAAAACATGTTGCTAAAACATCTGTTTGGTTTATTTACTTCAGTCTAATCATCAGTCAGTTCAGCCAGAAACATGTTTGCTGGTATAAACCCAATACCCAGGGGACCATTGAAACTTTCCTCATTTCACTTACTCACTTTAGTGTAGCTGGGACACGTCTGCCATCTCAACCACCTTCAGAATAAACTGAAATAAGCATAGCACCACTTTCCCTAGGCTGTTGTGAGGATAATTCCTAAATATTGTTGTGAGGCACGTGGCACATAGGGAAGTGTTATCCAAATGTTAAATAACAAACGTGGAATACTGTATTTCAAGGTACCCAGAGAAAAAGATGGAGCTGTATCAGTGCTTAGAGTTGGTGCTATTTTTCTCCAGTGCACCAGTGGTTTAAAAGATATTTTATTCAGTAGATTTCCTGGTCACTTGGCTTTATTCTAAATGTGAATAATTCCTGGTCTTGGTCATACTACTGTTTTGCTTATGAAGTCTGATAACACAGAACTGATAAATCAACATAAGCCTAGAATGGTTAATGTGCTGGGTTGCAAATACGACCCGATCCATCCCTCCTTGCACCCACCCCTTCACCACAAGATTTTGCAGTATGGTACTTCCCACCTTGGGAAACCTGCCGGCTCGTGACGCTGGGCTCCACCATGTGACTTGCTTTGCCATGTGACCTGTTGGCAGACACCATGCCAGCAAAGGCTTGATGTGGGCTTTGCCTATTTTAGCTTTCTCTCTCTTGCATCATCTCTGTCTTTGCCGTGAGCACCCGGGTTAGTTTTCTGGAGGATGACAGGCATGTGGTGCAGAGTCGAGTCACCCCAGTCACCCCAGGGGAAGCCAGTCACAATCAGCCAACAGCAAGGCATCCCCCAGCCATGGGAGTGAGCCCAGCCGAGAGCAGAAAAACCACCCAACTGAGCTCAGCACAAAGTATAAACCTACGGACCCATGGGCTAAATTTATGCTTATTGTTTTAAGCGACTGAGTTGTGGGAGGTGTGTAGGCAGTTACGTGGGTACATGACCACACATCTACCGTGGGCAAATCGACCAGCCACTTCTGCTGAGATGGGGGCTGGTCCAGCTTCCTTCCTCATCTCCTCAGTGCTGGTGACACTCTCCGGCCTTCTGCCCTGCTCACTGCCAAGATTTTCCCTCTTTCAGAATTCCAAGGCTATTTAATATTTCTCTTCCCTTGACATCATCTGTCTTTCTAGCCTGCTATGAGTCAAATATGGAGGCATATCGTTCAGTCTTATAATCCTCAGTAAGTTTCCTGGCCCCTTTCACCTTTTATAACTAGAGTTCATTATGACACAGCCGGCAGCAACAAAAATATTTCATTACTCTGACAGACAGCTTAAAATAATTTTTTTTTGACATTCTCCAAGCCATCGTGGGAGCTGGAGAAGCGCACAGTGGGTGGGAAGTAGCTGGTTGGCAGAGATATTTCTAATATTTTTTTTTTACACAAAGGGATGCATCTATAGTTTTCATAGCATTTGACACTTGGGTTAGCACTGCAATAGCTAATTTTCCTCAAACAATTTTAATAATATATTCAGAAGAAGACTCCCTTCTTTCCATGAATACACTTATGAAGCATATACGTAGCTGGGTTCCCTTTGTGGGGCCTCTGCATGACTTTAGTTCACTGTAGTATTCCCTTTCTCTTTCTTCCTTTCCTCCATCAAAACTCTAAGCTAACCCCACAAGTACTAGGAATTAGTGAAGATTTTACTGGGGAAGCAAAGAATGAAGTCATATTGCCCATCATTTTGCAAAAACTCCATGAAGAACTCTTTCACCTTTTGTCCTAGGGAGAAGGAGCTTTATAAGCAAACAGTAATATAAATATTAAAGTCCCAATATTTAATATTATTTGGGTAACAGCATGTAGTATGAAATCTCCCTACTTCTGCTTGAAATACAACATAGCTTCAGAAATTTGAGTGCTGCAGAATTTCTGGCATTGCCTCACCACCTCCTGAATTCAGTTTTTTTTTTTCTTTTTTTGGGGGGAGGATTGCTGGTCATTTGCCAATAAACAGCATCATCCAACAGGAATGTACCTAAGGGACAGCTCTGCGGCCATTTCTAGAGATGAGAGAGACTTCTTGGAGCTTCACTGGCATTTGAAGCCTTAATGGACACCACTGGGGAGGGTTGGAGCAGAAAAGGAAGAAAAATGAAGGCAGCCATTTATCTTCCAACAATATTTGTTTGTGAGAAAGTGTGGGACACCACCATGGGTGCCCAGAGATATGTGTGGGGTTTGTTCTACAGAGTATTGGAGGGTGTGCTATATTTGGCAGGGTGAGAGCCAGCAATGTAAATGTTATTCCTGGTTTTATTCATGTTTCCCTGGGAAAACATGAGTTATATATGAATAGACTCCATGGACTAGAAATTCAACCTTTTCTAAGCTTCTTTAGTTTTGAACGGTATTACTTTTTGAAATTCTTCATTTGCCTTTCATTGCAAATACTTGGTATTATGCATACGGGAACCAAGAGACAGTGTGGGCCATAAAATATTCACTTCAGCTTCTAATTTTGATTCTGGAGCCAAATAATAAATTGGAAATAAAGGAAGAATATTCCAAAATGAGTCATAAGATCCACAAAGGTTTGAAAAAATTATTTTTAACTCACGGATCATATTAGAATATACATAAGCTAATGAATCATATATCAATGCTACTTTCCGGGGTGCTAACAGATGGCATTTGCTCTGAAGGAAACTGAAATTTACTCATCTCTGTAGAAATCCACGTGGGTTGACAATGCGTGGCGCCAAGTCTAGTGGCACTCAGGCAGCCTGGGTCCATCTCTGTGTCCAGTGCTGTGAACTGGCCTCTCCACAAAAGTCCATCTCCATCTCTGCACAATGGAAGCAAATCATTAGATAGAAATAAGATGTAGAGGTGAATACACTCTACATCTTATTTCCCCTGCAGGGGGACTGTCATATCCAGACTCAAAGAGGAGGAACTGTAGAAGCAGAGGGTTTTCTCCTTAAAGAGGAAGAAGAGTTACCGTTGGTTAAACTGAATTTGTTTGCATAGAAAAGGGATGGATGTTACTGAAAGTGAAAGGAGGACAACTGAGTTGACCTTCAAGACCCAGAGGCAATGGTCATTGGCTTGGTTGGGTCCGCATGGGCTTCTCTGCAACCTTTCTATCAGACACTCTAGGGGCTGTGTCCACATCTTCTTGGTCTCTTTCACCATTTCTTTACCTCTCCCTTGGTTTCTGTTTGTTTTTGCTTATCTTGATTCTGAACCCAGGCATTGGGTTTCAGGAGCCACTTTGCCCACATGTGTAGAGTTGGAAATGCCTTTGAGTTTAAGACCCCAAGATGGCTGTTAGCAAAGATTGGTGAGTGTGGAGAGGAAGGCCCAGCTCCTTATGTTCTAGAGCTCCCCTTAGGGTGGGGTCGAGCCTGCAATCACACCCTTGCTCGGCTTCCTCCCCTCCCCTGGGCTTGCGTCTCCACTCCTTCACTGGTTTCTCCTGGGAAAACCTCCTTAATACATGCCCGACAAATTCTTTTTTAATGCCTTTTCCCAGGAATCCAGTCTAAGGTCCTCTTCAACAGTTAGTCCTAGCAATCTACGTGCTCAAAGGGGCTTTCCTGCTCAGTACTAGTGTCTGGTTTAGATTGTAGACTCTCTTACTGGTGGTGCCCAAACACATTTCATCAGAACATCTCAGGAATGTGGAGACGGCAACAATATTCTGAACTCTCAGGTTTTTTTTGGAAAAATCAAAACTGGAATGACAATAAGCCTCAATCTTTTAATGACAGGAATAAAAACAGACTTTTTCATTTTAAGAAATATGACTAGGGAGACTGATAAATCAACTCTCTTGATGAACAAAAGAATACCCCCTCCTCTCGGTCAACAGAAGTTAACAGTTTCCCTATGGAAACCTACTCAAGTTGGAGGTGAGTTAGAAGCTAATTCTGAGTCTGAAGAAAGGAGTCATAATTAGCTTGCACGGGACATTTCATTACGTGAGTTGCTGCGTATTATGGCTGTAGGACGTTTGCCCTGAGAATTGGGAGTGTCAGGTGGTGAATGTACCCAGACACCATGAGGAGATCAGAATTCTCCTGGTCTAGAGCTCAAAGTCACAGCTGCTGGTGGTAGGAACAAATTCAATTCATTGCTTCCCGCTACATTTCTTAGTGGAAATTTGTTTTAGGAGGATTGATCCCAGTCAAATTTATGTTCTGTGAGAATATAAATAGACTTTACGTGAGGAAACTGTTGTTCATTTTAATCTGCAGGACTTCCCAGAATCTGTATCTTGCTAATGTGTGTTGTAAATCTCTCAATACAATATTTCCCAAATGTAATGGTCATAAAACCCTGCTTTTCCGAGTCATCTTTGCTGTTATAGACAAGATTGTGAATGGATAAGTTTTCTCTACCTTCCTCCACTTGATTTATTTGTCTCCTTTCTTTGATTTCTTATAAGAGCTATCTGGTATGAAAATACGTATGAGAAGTATATGGGTCTATTATTCTCTTATTCACTTACTATTTGAGCTCACATTTCCTTTTTTTTTTTTTTTTTTTTTTTTTTTTTTTTTTTTTTTTTTGTGGTATGCGGGCCTCCCTCTGCTGTGGCCTCTCCCGTTGCGGAGGACGCTCACGGGCCCAGCCGCGGCGCGGCATGTGGGATCCTCCCAGACCGGGGCGTGAACCCGGTTCCCCTGGCAGGCGGACGCGCAACCGCTGCGCCACCAGGGAAGCCCCACATTTCCTTTCTATAAAAATTCAGAACGTATTTCTGGGCAGGGATAGTGTCCATTACATTCTAAAATGGTATTATATTTTGTTATTTCAGGTGTATATTTCTGTCTCCAACTAGATTAGAAGCCCCTGGATAACAGAGTAGAAGTTAAAGATTTTTGAGTGAAATTTAACACTGATATTCATATTCAATTATAACAATTAATATCATAGTTCTGAAACTTATCAAGTATTGCCACTGGGAAGAAAAGTTTACAATAGCTTTGGGAAATACTCTTAAAATGTAAAGGTTGAGAATTTGCTCTTCACTCTCCCTGACACAGCCCTCCCAGAGAGCTCTTATCACCACTGATTTGTGTGTCTTATCTCTTCACTCTAGACTGTAGGTTCCATTGGATCCAAGACTTTGGTTTCTTGCTGCTGCATCCCCAGTACCAGGCACAGGGCAGATGCTCAATATGTAACTGTGGAGAGAAGGGAGGAAGGAAGGGAGGGCGGGAGGGAGGGAGGGAAGAATACTTACACACACGGTCATGGTACTTTTGTGCTTTTTGCTAGGATGAGACTGCTGCTTTATGCTCATATCTAAAATACATTGATGTCCCATTAAACAGTGGTATAAGTGGTCGACTGTAACTTCAGTGCTTTAGAATAATTCTACTGGAAGAATAGTTAAGGCATTAATTGTGAATTGAAAGCTACAGTGGACATCTCTTGTTTTGGCCAGCTCACTTGAAACATATATATGATAAGGGAGATTAATTGACGCTAAATCTATTAAACACAGAAGCAACCAGGCTAAAAAGAGGAGAGGAGTTAAGTTTTTCTAAAAAAATTAATTATTTTATTTTTGGCTGTGTTGGGTCTTCATTGCTGCGTGCAGGCTTTTCTCTAGCTGCATCGAGCGGGGGCCACTCTTCGTTGCAGTGCGTGGGCTTCTCATTGCGGTGGCTTCTTTTGTTGCAGAGCACAGGCTCTAGGCGCGCAGGCTTCAGTAGTTGTGGCACGTAGGCTCAGTAGTTGTGGCGCATGGGCTTAGTTGCTCCAAGGCACGTGGGATCTTCCCGGGCCAAGGATCGAACCCATGTCTCCTGCATTGGCAGGCAGATTCTTAACCACTGTGCCACACGGGGAGTCCCTAGAGGAGTTAAGTTTTAATGTGAGGTCTGGGACTAGAGTGGTGGCGGTGGAGGGGAGGTGCCATTATTGGGAAGAGATTTCAAGATATCCCAACACTGCTATTTATACTGTTATTCCACACACCCCCACCCCCCCAAAAAAAAGAAAACAGAAAATCAAATCAATTAGGAGATTCTGATCCTTTTTTCCTATAGGAACTTATTTCTTACTTTTCAATGAAAGCCAGTGGGAGAAAAAAATAGGAACCTCTTTACTAGAACTGACTATAAAATCAACTACTTCTAGAATGCAAAAATTGCTATGATTCTCAATGTCCTAGTGACAGAGTAACATAACAACTTAACTCTTATGTCCCAGATGGTTCCAACACTAGAATTGCCTTTTGTGATAATTCCTTTTTTTTTTTTTCTTTTTTTACTGATACCGCTACTCTTCCACTTTTCCAAATTAGAAATCTCGGAGTCCTCCCTGAACCCTGCCTGCTTTTATTACTCTACCCAGCCTACCATCAAATCTTATTACTTCTTCCTTCAACGTGCCTCTTCTTTCACCTGAAGTGGCCTACCCTCTATCCCAGGGCACATCCCTATCACTGCCACCTGGATCACTTCAACCTTCTGTTAGCTGGCTCCAGGCTCAGTGAGTGCTGGTCGTAAACCCAGGTTGCTCTGGGGAACTTTCAGGTGATGGAAAGAGAAGCATAGAGAAACCAGTTATGCATAAAATCAGAAGGAAGAATCGTTTTCCATGTAGCTCACTCACAAGAAGACCCTTTGTTTTGCTCAAGACCCTTTGTTTTGCTCCCTGTGGGAGGAGTTTGCTTTTCACCCCTTTTGATTTGGGTTTGACAATGTCACTGACTGACTCTTGGAATGTAGGTGGGAACGAGAATTATCATACTAAGTGAAGTCAGACAAAGACAAATATTATATGATATGATTTACATGTGGAATCTAAGAAAATAATACAAATGAACTTATTTACAAAACAGAAACAGACTCACAGACACAGAAAACAAACTTATGGTTACCAAAGGGGAAAGAAGGGGGAGGTCCCCATCTAGCTGCCAATTTACCGGGCTGGACCAGAGGGTAGAAGAGCTGCAGGATGACAAGGGATGCTGTTGGCTGTGGCAGAGGAAACATAAAACAAGCAGAGGAGCTGAAAGAACAGCAAAAACAAACTCAACAGAAAGAGGAAGGAATAGTGAACAACATGCTGGGTTTCATATGGACTCTTCTGAGGAAGGAAAGGAGAGGCATGAGGACAGTGATGACAGTGATGCCTTGTCTCATGTGGCCAGACCTGGAGGGAGCACTGATCCTGCACCTTCTCTTCTGATGGTTCTAACAGCTGAGGGCAGAGGTTCTGCACTGGTGCCCCCTCACAGCCTAAGACATGGAGGCTCAGAGAGGTCTATCGGATTAAAATTTGAGGCTGTCTAACTTAAGGTCCTCAGTGATTGCCAAATTTGAATGTGCCTTAGAAACACCTGGAGATATTTCCAAAATGTAGAACAAGTGAAAGGTGTGGCTTTCTTTGGGCTGATCCAACCAGTTGAAGAGGCTTCCGCTATGACCAGGGAGAAAGTCCGCATACACGGCAGGTCTGCTCATGTTTAAATGCCTAATACAGCATAGTCCCAGGTAACTATTAAGAGTAAGTCCAAATGAGCAATGAAGGTCCCAACCTAGAGTCCAGGAGCAAACCAGGAGGAGGCATGTGACCTGAAGGGAGAGGTTGTCAAGGGGGGATGCCTTCTGCATATCCACCACCCTCAGGTCATCGGTGGTTGCTCTTGAGTCTTTCTTCTTGTGTTCTGCACAATGACGCCTGCGTGAGTTGTGGTGGTAGGAGATCTTTACCACTCAGAATCCTGAGTTCTGTACCCCAGCTTTCGTCCTTCTTTCACAGACCATCCTTGCAAATTCTAGCCGAGCTGTGAGACAAATTCCCAATGAAAGGGATTGGAGAGTATAATTATTCTTCTACAGATGGAAAAACAAAGACACCAAGAATTTTATTAGCTTATACATGATCTAATTTCTAGATTTATTTCCAGCACCTAATTTCCAGGTGCTTTTGATGAGTCTTCACTGCCTATCTCTTCTGAAATTGAGATTCAGCGTTTATACTAAATCAGTATTCCTACAGCTTGTTATTATCAAATAACATTTTTAAGAGTTGTTCAAAAAATATTGCTAGGTTGTTTTTGGTGCATTGCATAAAGTATAATTTTGGTGACATAATATTGCATTACTTAATTATCACAGCTGAACTAAAATGATAAGTCGTGGGTATAAATTGTGCTTGGTATATATCACAGCAAGCTGTAACTGGCTATATGTTGATATATTATTAGTTTAAAATGATTACTCTTGCATGTCAGGGGTAAAAATGATGCTGTGTGCAAACTCACTCTTTTTTTGTTTGTTTTTTTGTTTGTTTGTTTGTTTGCGGTACGCAGGCCTCTCACTGTCGTGGCCTCTCCTGTTGCGGAGCACAAGCTCCGGACGCGCAGGCTCAGCGGCCATGGCTCATGGGCCTAGCCGCTCCATGGCATGTGGGATCTTCCCAGACCGGGGCACGAACCCGTGTCCCCTGCATCGGCAGGCGGACTCTCAACCACTGCACCACCAGGGAAGCCCCAAACTCACTCTTTTTTAAACCTGCAAGTTGGACAGAAATTAAAAATCAAGAAAGGTGATCAGAAGAAGTTAAATAAGATAAGAGCACAACACTCTATGTTCTAATATTTGAAAAATGGCAGTGATAGAAGTGAAAGACAGAAGATCTTGCCATGACTCAGAGCCCCAACCCCACCCCAAAGCAGTGTAGAGGAAAGAAGATATGTGGAAAAAATCTTTAGAAATCTGCCCAAATTTTGAGAAGAGTGAATTAAAAAGATGTGTAGGCAGTCCAGAAATAAATGAAACATCTGTGAAAATAAATGCTCCAACCACCTTGAGGTCCCAACAGAGACAAAAATTCTATCAGGCTTTGCCATTTTGTTTCCCCTGCTGGAAGAAAAGGTGAACTAGAAGACAAAATAATCATGACTCTGAACTAATTATCTCCAAAGATGAATAGGAATCTAGCAGAATAGAAGTCAAAAGAGGAAATAAATATGCCAAGATTCTTTGAAGGAGCAAGGTGGGGGTCGGGGGAAGAGTAGTGAGGCTTGCAGGTGAAGTTTCTTCCTCACTCTTGAAAACTCATCAGTCTCAGCTATATTTTCCCTCCACCTGTTGGAGGATGTGAAATTGACTTAGAGAGAAGCAGGTGATATTGGGGAAGGGAAGAACTGGGGGTGTTTGGTGAGAGTGAAGGTTCTAAGGCCCAGTTTTGAATTGGGAGAATGATCTGAAATGTGCAGATGTCCATAAGTGTCTCCTAGACCAAATAGAGTAAACCTTGGTTCAAGGCAATTAAAATTTTTTTTTAATTAATTTATTTATTTAATTTTTTTTGGCTGCGTTGAGTCTTCGTTGCTGCACGCGGGCTTTCTCTAGTTGTGGCGAGTGGGGGCTCTCTTCGTTGCGTTGAGCGGGCTTCTCATTGCGGTGGCTTCTCTTGTTGCGGAGCATGGGCTCTAGGTGTGCGGGCTTCAGTAGTTGTGGCACCTGGGCTCAGTAGTTGTGGCTCATGGGCTCTAGAGCTCAGGCTCAGTAGTTGTGGCGCATGGGCTTAGTTTCTCCATGGCATGTGGGATCTTCCAGGACCAGGGCTCGAACCCACGTGCCCTACATTGGCAGGCGGATTCTCAACACTGCGCCACCAGGGAAGCCCTGAAGGCAATTAAAACTTCAAAAGAGAAAACAGAAGTATCCAACTCCCAATCCACTAGGCTGTAGAAAAGTCCTCAATTTTCACAGCTTTTAAACTAAAGTTCTGAGAGCAAGAAAAATAGCCTCAAGAGTTCAAGGAAAATTCACCCACATCATTTAAGAGTAAACTGAACCGGGCTTCCCTGGTGGCGCAGTGGTTGAGAATCCATCTGCCAATGCAGGGGACACGTTCGTGCCCCGGTCTGGGAAGATCCCACATGCCGAGGAGCGGCTGGGCCCGTGAGCCATGGCCACTGAGCCTGTGCGTCCAGAGCCTGTGCTCCGCAACAGGAGAGGCCACAACAGTGAGAGGCCCGCGTACCACCAAAAAAAAAAAAAAAAAAAAGAGTAAACTGAACCTTTTGATATAGTTTGAATTCAATCTCACACAAAATAATTTTAAAAATCATAAATAAAAATATAAGCAAATGGAGGCTATTAGCACCTTAAAATCAAGGAGAGTTAATCTCTAAAATACAAGAATGTTTAAGAATTAATAAATATTAATATGATGTAAAATCTAACAATAGTGAAATATATCAATATTATGTATTATATCCATAATATTCTATACATAATTATATCAATGTTAAACAATAGATTAAAATAATATCAATTAAGGGGGAAATTTAAGAAAATTTAACATCCATTTTCCATTTCTATGAAAACAAAACCAAACCAAATTGCCTTACAACACACTTGTCTATTACTCAACTCTTTTTTTTTTTGCCACACTGCAAGGTATGTGGGATCTTAGTTCCGAGCCAGGGATGGAACCCGTGCCCCCTGCAGTGGAAGCGTGGAGTCTTAACCACTGGACCACCAGGGAAGTCCCTATTACTCAAAACGGTTTTAAAATGTATAAAACTAGACCCAGGATCTTGTAAGCTAGTATTTGTTAATTTGGGGGAGGAGGGCTTCCCAGTGTCCAATCTTACTCTGGTTGGGAGGAATTTCCTGTTGAATTAATTAGTGAAAAGTACAGTCCTTTCTTCCACATCAGAAATCTAAGGGTTGAATGTTCATTCCTCTTGCCACCAGGTAGAGAGGGCTTAGCATGCTCATGCTTTTATTTGGGAATTTAAACCACGAGTGAGCGAGAGAAAAAGAATGAGCAATTATTTGTTATGAAAGAAATATCTTAGATGGTAACTAGTGACAAAGGCAGCAGTATCCAGTGGTGGAGAGCCTCAGAAATAAGATACAAATCAGACAGATGTTAGTTTTTCATGCTCTTAGTCTGGTTTTCTAGCATCTGTTGACTGTTGGAACTACTTGATAATCTTCCAGAAACTCCTTCCTGCTTAAGGTAATCAGACTTAGTTTTTGTTGCTTGCACCTGGATTCTTGGCTGGAACTATGACACACTGCTTAATGGTGGTAAGAACAGAAACATTATCATTCAATTTGGGAAAAATACAAGGTTGTACACCATCATTATCATTTTTAACATTGTTCTCAAAGTAATAACCGATGTAACTAGACAAGAAAAAGACATTTGGTTTACATGTTAGAAAGAAAGCAGAAAATGTATCATTATTTGTAGACCTTTTTATTTTTATTTTATTGTCTACCAAGAAAATCTAGGAAAAAGAAAGAAAGAAACAAAATGAACAGTAGAATAATTCAAAGAGATTGCTGGTTACAAAAGTAAAATGCAAAAATTACTATCTTTCCTAGCTACCAATAATAGAGTCTTCAGGACAACAAAACAAATACAACAGTGTCTTGAATATAGGGATATATATTTTTCTCTCACCAATTCCAGAGGTAGGTAACCTTGGGACTATTATGCTCATTCCTATCAGGGAAGCTTCTATTAGTAGAGAAAAAGTGAGATTATATATCGGGGAACAGTTTGCTACCAACAACTTGAAAATATAATTGAAGTAAAGATTTCATTTTAAAAAGGAGGCCAAATAATTTTTAAAAACCAGATATAAACTTAATAAGATGCATAAAATTTTCTGTCCCATGTGGAACTCTTACAGAATAGAATGGATAAAATTCTTTATGTAAAAATGTGGAGAAGATAGTGAAAAGTTGTTAGGGAGCAAGATATCTTCGTGGTGCTGAAGTATCACTCCATAGAGCACTTACTAACACCCAAGGGAATCGCCAACCTTCACAGTGGCAAGATCACCTGGACCAACTGACGGAGCAGTATCTAGCGTTGCAACAACCTGATACTGCGGGCTTCCCTCCATGATCCAGTATGAAGAAGAGAGCATCTCTTGTGATGCATGCACACTAGCCTCGTCAAGCCTTTTGACTTCACTTTATATTTACAGGAAATATAGAAATATCAAACAGCAAATTGTTAAAGTAAAATACAAAATGGAGACCAAACTTGAAAATTCCTTAAGCAGTCAAAACCATTTAAATGAAGCTTACATAAACTTACATGTAAGTGAAACAGCATATTCTGCAGAGCGAGTGGAACTTTACTTGGGCTACCTCTTGTAAATGCCTCTGAAAATCATAAATGAAGCTTAAGCTGTTCTCCAAAATTGGCATGCTGTAGCCACTTTTATTTTTATTTTTTTAAACATCTTTGTTGGAGTATAATTGCTTTACAATGTTGTGTTAGTTTCTGCTGTATAACAAAGTGAATCAGCTATATGTATACATATATCCCCATATCCCCTCCCTCTTGCGTCTCCCTCCCACCCCTGTAGGTGGCCACAAACCACCAAGCTGATCGCCCTGTGCTATGCAGCTGCGTCCCACTAGCTATCTATGTTACACTGTGTTAGCATATGGTATTTTTTTTTCTCTTTCTGACTTACTTCACTCTGTATGACAGACTCTAGGTCCATCCACCTCACTACAAATAACTCAATTTCGTTTCTTTTTATGGCTGAGTAATATTCCATTGTATATATGTGCCACATCTTCTTTATCCATTCATCTGTCGATGGACATTTAGGTTGTTTCCATGTCCTGGCTATTGTAAATAGAGCTGCAATGAACACTCCCCTGTAACTTGGAAAACTCTAGTGATACAACTAATCATTTTTTTAAAAAATTTATTTATTTTATTTTTATTTATTTATTTTTGGCTGTGTTGGGTCTTCGTTGCTGCATGCGGGCTTTCTCTAGTGGCGGCGAGCAGGGGCTACTCTTCATTGTGGTGCACGGGCTTCTCACTGTAGTGGCTTTCCCTGTTGCACAGCATGGGCTCTAGGCATGTGAGCTTCAGTAGTTGGGGCTCTCGGGCTCTAGAGCACAGGCTCAGTAGTTGTGGCGCACAGGCTTATTTGCTCCGTGGCATGTGGGATCTTCCTGGACCAGGGATTGAACCCGTGTCCCCTGCATTGGCAGGCGGATTCTTAACCACTGTACCACCAGGGAAGTCCCTACAGCTAATCATTTTAAAGAATAAACACCCTCTGCATTTTCACTATATAAATTGTCTTATTACCATATACCTCTGACTCTCTTTCTACTGTTGGTTTGAGAGCTCCCAGTTCACCAACTGTTCTGATATGCACAACAAACTCTTACTAAATATTATTTTATAGATCTGGTGGTTTTAATTTTGCTATGTTGGGATTTTTGACAAAATGAAACAACCCCTTAAGAAAATAAACATACAAGTCCAGAGTGTGGGATATTCCACAGAGCAAATGGCCTCTTCAAAAAGTTAATATAATAGACAAAAAAAGGTAGAGGACTGTTGTATATCAAAGAGACATAACAACAGAATAAAACAGGTGGACGTTAATTGGATTCTGGTTTTAAAACAAACCCAAATATTTATCAGTTGATGAATGGATAAATAAAGTATGGGATATATCTATAGAATGGAATATTTTTCAGTACTAAAAAGAAATGAAGGACTGTTTCATACTATAACATGGATGAACCTTGAAAATAGCATAAGTGAAAAAAGCCAAACTCAGAAGGCTACATATTGTATGATTTGATTTATATGAAATGTTCAGAATAGGGCAAATCCTTAGAGACAGAAATTAGATTAGTGGTTGTCATGGGATGTAGGAGGGGAAATGGAGAATAATACATGGGGAGTGGTTGCTAAGTGGGTACAGGGTTTCTTTTTGGGTTAATGAAAATAGTCTGGAATTAGTAATGATGGTTGCATAACTTTGTAAATATACTTAAACCCATGAAATTATGTATTTTAAAAGGGTGATATTTATGGTATGTGAATTATATTTCAAGATAGATAGATAAATACATAGATAGATAGATAGATAGATAGATAGATAGATAAATGATAGGGCAAAGCTGCAAAAGGCAACAAAAACCCCAGAGCCATAAAGAGCATTTTTGGAACTTTTGTGGAAATTTGAATTTAGATTGGATATTAGATATTAAAGAAATTACATAGGTGTGATAATGATATTGTGGTGAGCAAGAGAACTTTTTTTAGGAGATACATATTTATACATTTAGAAATAAGATATCATGATGCCTATAATTTGATAATGATATTGTGATTAGCAGTAGAATGTCTTTTTTAGGAGATACATATTGATATATTTAGGAATAAAGTATCATGATGGCTGTATTTTGTTTGCAAATGGCTCAGCAAAAAAAATTAATAAAATTTTAAAAATCCGTAGATAGAAATAAAATATGGCAAGTATCAACGATTTTTGGATCTAAGTAGTGAGTACAGAGATTATCATTTTACTATTGATTCAGCTTTTTTGTATCTTCGAAAATTTTCACAGAAAGGTTTGGTGAGGTACTGAGGTCCTTAAGAGATCACGCAGGTTAATGGAGAAACACGTAGGAGGAACCAGTGATGTGACGGTATCAAGTCTACCGGCATTATCTATACTTTCAAAGTCATCCCAATGGGAATATTACCAGCACTATTTTTGGAAGTCTGCATCATACTAAGGGTAAGCTGGAGAAATAAACGTGGGAATATCCAGGGAAATTCTGAAAATGCAGGGTAATAAGTAGAGACTGACCTTATGAGCTATTCAACCATTATATAAATCTAAACAATTTAAAAACAGCTTAGTATAGGCGAAAATAGCCAATTTAACAAAATAAAGTAGGGAGTTCAGCAATTGACCCAAATGCATGTGGGAATTGCTTGTATTTAAAGGTGGCATTAAACGTAAGTGGGAAAAGGAAGGCTATGTAATAGATTTCTCTGGATCAGATGGCCAGTTCTTTGCAAAAATGCAAGTATGAATCTCTACTTGTCCTTATTCCAAATACGGTCTAGATGATGCAAACCTTAAAAACAAAACAAAACATAAAACGGTAGCCTACAGGTAATTAAATCACATCTTGTATTCCTATAACTGAACAGCAAACTGAGGCTTAAAAATAAAAAATAACTGAGGCTTTTGTACTTGATATTTCCTCAATGAATGGGTACCACTTGTCCTTGGGAAAATGAGCCATGATTCCTAAAATTTGGTGATGCTGGGGATTTTCACTGCACTGCATTTAGTCAAGGCAGGCTTTTTTGAAGAGCTTGCTGTTCTGAACATCGCGGAATGTGGGAAGTTATTGTTACCCCTTGTTTGGAAGGAGGGAGAGGGCTGGTGGTGAGAAAGAGCAGGTTGGAGCTAGAGATGCTCACTGATCATAACTCAAGATTAGATGGACTGTGTGAGCAAGCGTGTGGTTCTTTCAAAGACAAGAACATGTGGCTGATACCCAGCATTTTGCAATCTTCAAGAGACATCCTAGCGCTAGCATGGTTAAGTAAATGACAATCTTAGTGCCATTTCCTTACTCAGAGTTGTGCTGTGAGCATGAAAATGGACCCTAAGAATCACATGAGGTTCACATGGAAAACTAAACAGTCCACAGATCTGCCATCTCCCTAGGAGGAGCACAGTGAGAGCTACATGCAACTTCTCTCAGATGCAGTTTCACGGCCCTTGTAAATACCCAGGCTTCCCCAAATGTCTGCTGAAGTCAAGACCCTTATAGTATTTTGCTATGTGGATGAAGTTGATTTGATCTCTCTTGCCCTGGTTTTGGGCATTGGGAAATCCCAAAGATTTCTCTAAATTCTGGAGGCGCTTACATTCTCTTACTATTTCTGTGTAGGGCAGGCTTTACTGAAATGAAGGGTTGGGGAGAAGAGGGATTTAGAATGCCCAAAGAATTAATTTGTCCTATAACTGAGTGACATTCAGATGCACCAATGAAATCCCCTTCTGCCTTTTGCTGGTGCACTCCACCCAGATCTTGCTCCCAGGGCGCACGCTCTCTCTCTCTCTCTCTCTCTCTGCTCCCCACCTGCTTGGTTGAGCCCACTCCCCTGGGGCTCCTCCCACAGGCTCCCTTCATGGCATGGGTGACTGTGTCTCTAGCACCTGAGAGTTTAATCAACTTTGTTTCCTTGTGTCTCTCTTGTGTCCCCGCCTTGTGGCTGCACCTGACTGACTGTCTGATGAAAGAATACAAAACAGTCCCTAAGAAACATTTGGTGTTATTTCATAAAACTAAAGATGAACATATCCTAGGACTCAGTAATTTTAGTCTTGGGCCCATACAATTTTACATGTTTTTCAAATGTCTATAAATAAAATAATAGTATACTTTCTTCTGGAACTTGATTTTTTTCCCTCAACATTATGCTTGTAAGATTTATCCATATTGTTTTCTGTAGCTTTGGTTGATGTGTTTTCATTGCTGGATTGTATTCCACTGTATAAATATGCTACAGTTGATTTACCCAGCCTCCTGCTGATGGAATTATGCTGTTGCCAAATGTTTGCTATTACAACATTCTCTTCCAAACATTTTGTATATATATCTTCTTGACCGCATGTGCAAGAGTTTCTCCAACTATGTGCCTAGGAATAAAATTGCTAGGTCACCAGATGTATGTATCTTCAACTTTAACAAATGCTGTCAATTTTCCCCCCAAATGTTGTGTCAGTTGACCCTCCTGGCAGCAGTGAATGAGAGTTCCTTTGTTCTGCATCTTTTCCACACTTAGTAGCCTCACAGTAGCCAACAGAAGTTTCTGAAATGCTATCATACTGTTATTTGAATTTCCATTTCCCTGATTAGTAGTGAGAGTGAATGTATTTTCATATATGTATTCTTTGTTCCCTCTTCTGTCACTTTTCCTTCCATATGTTTTGTCCATTTTTCTATTGAGCGATTTGTCTTATTGATTTGTAGAATCTATTTATGTATTCTGGATAGCAGTCCTTTCTTTGTTACATGAACTGCAGACATATTCTTCCTGGCTGTGGCTTGCTTTTTCACTTTTTATTTTTTTATGTTTTGCGGTATGCGGGCCTCTCCCTGCTGTGGCCTCTCCCGCTGCGGAGCACAGGCTCCGGACGCGCAGGCTCAGCGGCCATGGCTCACGGGCCCAGCCGCTCCGCGGCATGTGGGATCCTCCCGGACCGGGGCTCGAACCCGCGTCCCCTGCATCGGCAGGCGGACTCTCAACCACTGCACCATCAGGGAAGCCCACTTTTTCACTTTTTAATGGGGTTATTGGTGAACAGAAATTGTAGATTCTGGCATATCTACACTTTTAAAGAGTTTTTGAAAAAGTTTTCTTTGTCCTAAGATATTGTTTCTCATCGTGAAACTGAAAAGACTATGCTCTTATTTTTTTCTCCTAAAATTTTGAGGATTTAAAATACCATTTTATCTATATCTCTTCTGTTTGGAAAGAAGAGTTTTTAAAATTACTATCCAGTTCTAAGATTTTAAAGAATTTGTTATAATTTCTTCTTTTACTTCTGAGTAATTTGGAATTTTAAAAAATTTACAAATATATGAGGTTTTTATGTGGCTTAATTTTTATTGTGGTAAAACACACATATAAATTTTTATCTCAATAATTTTTATATGTATAATTCAGTGGCATTCACAGTGTTGTACAGCCATCACCACCATCCATCTTCAGAATTATTTTTGTCTTGCACAACTGAAATTATATGTAAAAAATAACTCCCCCATTACCGCCTCTCCCGGGCCCCCAAAATGAAGGCAACCGACACTCTACTCTCTGTCTCCATGATTTTGACTGCTCTACATATGTCATATAAGTACTCATACAATATTTATCTTTTTGTGTCTGGCTTATTTAATTTAGCATGATGTCCTCAAGGCTCATCTATGTTGTAGCATATGTCAGAATTCCTTCCTTTTTAAGGCTGAATAATGTTCCATTTTGTGTATATACAACCTTTTGTTTATCTGTTCATCTGTTAGTGGACACTCGGGTTGTTTCTACCTTTTGGCTATTGTGAATAATGCCGCTATGAACATGGGTATACAAATATCTTTTCAAGTCCTTGCTTTCAATTCTTTTGGACAAATACCCAGAAATGAAATTGCTGGATTACATGGCAATGCTATTTTTAATTTTTTGAGGAATCATCATACTGTTTTCCATAGTGGCTGCACCATTTCATGTTCCAATGAGCAGTGCACGAGGGTTCCAATTTCTTCACATCCTTGACAACACTTGCTATCTTCTTTATCTGTTTCTGTTTTGTTTGATAGGAGACATCCTAATGGGTAAGAGGTGTTATCTTATTATTGTTTTGATTTGCATTTCCCTGATGATTAGTGATCTTGAGCATTTTTCATGTGCTTTTTTCATGTGCTTAGTAGCCATTTGTGTATCTTCTTTGGAGAAATGTCTATTTAAGTCCTTTGGCCATTTTAAAATTGAGATATTTTGTTGGTATTGTTGTTGAATTGTAGGAGTTCCTCATATATTCTGGATATTAACCTGATATCAGACACATGATTTGCAAATATTTTCTCCCATTCTGTGGGCTGCTTTTTCACTCTATTGATTGTGTTCTTTGATGCACAGAAGTTTTAAATTTTGATGACATCCAATTAATCTTTTTTATTTTTGTTGTCGTTGCCTTTGCTTTTGGTGTCATAGCCAACAAATTACTGCCAAATCCTTTTCTCTCCTTAACAGGAGACAATAACAATACCTGCCTATATTAGTTTGCTAGGGCTGACGAGGTAACTTAAAAGAAATTAATTTTCTCATAGTTGTGGAGGTTGGAAGTCCAAGATCAAGATGTCAGCAGAGTTGATCTCTCCTGAGGCTTCCCTTCTTGGATGGCAGGTGCTCACCTTCTCTCTCTGTGCTCACATGGCCTTTCTCTGCATGTGCATGCACTCCTGGTGTCTCTTCCTCTTCAAGAGGACATTAGTCCTATCAGGTTAGGGTCCTACCCTTACGAATCATCTAACCTTCAGTCCCTCCTACGGGCCCTCTCTCCAAATACAGTCACATTGGGGGTTAAGGCTTAAAGCTATAACTTTTGGGTGACACATTTCAGTCTGTAACACTGCTGCAGAATTCTACAAGATATTGAATGTAGCTCATTTAGCACAGTGCTAGTGCACAGTACACAGTCGGTGAACATTAGCAATGGCTGTGACACCATCACTACTATTATTTAAAAGTATAATTGAAGGTGTGTTTAAAGTGAGCTGAGAAGTTATCTATAACTCTAAAAAGTTCTTGTCACTTTTAAATGCTTGAAACCCAACTCTGCCCCTTATAGCCGTGTGACCTTGTGAAGGTCACCTAGTCTCTCTGAACATTAGTGCCTTCAGCTGTGAAATGTGATAATAACAGTAACCTCATGTCAGGCTTTTTTTGGCGGGTGAGCATGTGGATTAAAGAAAATAATGCACTTAAGGTGCTCAGCATACTGCCTGGAGCATAAGAACCGCTAAATAAATAGAAGACTGAATACAAATACAAACCTCTAGGTATACAGTTTATCTGTTTGCCAGTTATGAGCCACTTAGATGGTTTAGACTTGATCACAATGAAAGAAACATGAACAGTTAAAAGCTTCACAGTATTCAGAAGGTCAAAACCAACCAACTGTTCGGAAGAGGTACAACTATTTATAATTTTTTAAAATAAACAACATTTTATTCCATAAATCCTCAAAACAGACCGCACAACAGGTTCATCATTTCCTTCTGCTGTGTGAATTCTTACTGCTCCCTGGGGTTCCTGGCCCTCCCCTGACTCTTAGGTTCTGTGAGCTTCCTTCTATTGAATTCCCTTGTTTGTTCAATTTAGGCAAATATATTTCTCGTGCTTGGAATCAAAGACCTTATTGATCCAAATGTCCTTATGGGGCACACATTTTGCCCTGCCTGTGTGCCAGGCAGTGTCATGGGTACTTGACATGTGTGAACTGTTTTAATCTTCACAATGATCACATAAAGTAGAAACAACCAACATGCCCATTTTACAGATGAGGAACAAGTGACAGACACGACACAACAGTTGGTCCATGATCTTAACCACTGCCTTTCCATAGTAATAACCAAAATCAGTGCCTTCAGGCTATTTCTGACAACATCCCTCAGCACAGGCTGAAGTGATTGTGACAGCACAGTTCAGAATAAGCAGTCTTCAGGAGGAACAAAATGATTTGGCCTAAGTGTGTGGCTGTCTTCGAATCCAGGTTAATCCAGGGATATCTCAAAGTCTCGAGGGGAATGAAAAGATTTCTTATGCATCATGTGTTTCTAATTAAATCTTGTTTCTTTCTGCCAAGGATTTGAAGATACCAAGCCACCAAGAGTTCCAAATTACATACCCTAACAAGTACCAGACTGAGTACGAGCTCAGGTCATCCTGGTGAAAATTCGAACTCTGCCGTTTCCTAAGTGTGAGATCTGGGGTAAGTTACTTAAGCTCCATAAGTTTCCTCACCTATAAAATGGCTGAAATAATATCTACCTTACAGGATTGTTGTGATAGATAAATGAGAAAAACATTTCAAAGTAAGCCTGGCTCCTGATGAATAGCAAGTGCTTAGTGCCCAGTTGTCCGTGTGCTGTTACCTGTGGGTCAGCCACCCTGCAGGTTCAGTTAAATGTAGAACCATTGCTTAAGTGACTCAAGAGCTTAGGGTCAGGACTCACATGGTATAAAAGCTGAGGGAAAGGACATATTTCTGAATGAACGTCTTCTTCATCTCCCCTTAAAGGTAATCAGAGGAAGCATTAGTCAGTGGGTCCACGATTCTCCCCGGAAAACAATCTTTGGTTGGTTTAACCACATTGGACAATTGGGCAAAGTATGCTTTCCAAGCATGGTTGTAGGAAAATTCTAAAGCTGGTATAACCAACAGTCACTTTAGACATATTCAAAAGTAAAATAAAACTCAGAAAGTGAGAAAGTCCAACTTTGGAAGGTCAACTTCCTCCAAAATTAGCTAACTGCAGACTGCACGTTTGAATGAGGTGAGTTGTTTCAGAGGGCTGTCAAATATGCAGAGCTTAAGTGAAAGCAGGTAGAGGTGGAGTTAGTGTTCTCAACCAAAGGTTTTGGTTTTAAATGACTGCTTTCTAACCCTTTTTCCTGACAATAACTTGCATAGGTGGTGATGATAAAACCTCACCAACTGCAGACAAGAGAACGCTTCTTATTTTTTTAGTATTTATTGTATCACCAAAGGGCATAGCATTATATGTAATGCCACTAAATTGAATAAGCACCTAGGAGACGGCCCCTAGTGATGTAGACAGATCACAAGAATGAAGTAGACTTGCGGAGCAGTTGGAATTCTCACACACTGCTGGTGAGAATGTAAATGGTGCAGCCATTGGAAAACAGTTTGGCAGTCCTCCAAAAAGTTAAACATAGGCTTACCATATGACCAGCAGCTCCACTTGGAGGCATATTGCCAGGAGAAATAAAAATATATAACCATGCAAAAAAAAAATTGTACATGAATGTTCAGCACAGCATTATTCATATTAGACAAACAATGAAAATGACCCAAATGTCCATGAACTGAAGACTGGATAAACAAAATATGGTATGTCTAAGCCATGGAATATTTTTCAATAATAAAAAAAAATGAATTACTGACACATGCTACAACATGGATGAGTCTTGAAAGCACTATGAAGGCAATCACAAAAGACCACATATTGTATGAGTCTGTATATGTGAAAAGTCCAGAATAGGCAAATCTATACAGAGAGGAAGTAGATTCGTGAATATCTAGGGCTGGACAGAGCGGGTGGGAGTGACGCCTGATGGACAGTTTCTTTTTGAGGTGATGAAAATGTTCTAAACTTAGATTGTGGTGAAGCCTGCCCAACTCTGTGGATATACTAAAACCACTGAACTGTACACTTCAAAAGGGTAGATTTCATGGTATGTAAATAATATCTCAATAAAGATGTTAAAAAGGAAAGAACTAAGTAGGTAATTTGGCTGAAGTGATGGGGGAAAACATTCTAAAAGTAGCTGTGGGGAAGAATCAGAGATGGGGTATACCAGACCAGTAAACTCTAGAGCTGTGGTTATCAATTAAGGGCGATTTTGTCCCCCAGGGGACATTTGGCAATGTCTGCAGACATTTTAAGTTGTCGTAACAGAGAAGAAGGCTACTGGTACCTAGTGAGTAGAGGTCAAGGATGCTGCTAAACATCCTGCAATGTGCAGGACAGCCCCTGCACCAAAGAATTATCCAGCTCAGAATGTCAGTAGTGCTGAGGCTTAGAAATTCTGCTTTAGCTGAAAGGAGTCAGACAAATAGTAGTACCTACTTCACAGGGTTGTTCTTTGTATTCCCCACCCTACCAGATGAGTCTGGATTAAGTAGAGGTAGGATGTTATTACCCAAAGGCATCATTTATACTGAGAATTTCACAGTCTAACAGTCTTCAGTCTGATTCTTAAGAGTTGCTGACCACCCAGGTTATGGCTTGGGGGAAATTCACTGACGTTTGATCAATTTCCAAGAGCTGGTAGACTGGAAATAAATTGAAAATAGTATATCTTTAATTTGTTCCTATAGGCATGCCCCACATTTAGTGTATCTTTCATAAACTCTAAGGGATCAAAGAAAAGTTACCATTTATTCTAAAGACTGGAAAATAAATTTATCTTAATTTACAAATAATCAGAATTCATTGACGGTGTGTTATTTTTGAATCCGATTTCAAAGGATTATAAAATATTCACAAGGTAGAGGAGGGGACTTTTAGCCATTATCTAGCCCAGAAATAAAGTTTGTAGATTTATTTATTTGATGGAAAATCTGTACAGAAGCCAATACAAACACATGGGAGCTGGAAGCTTCTTCTAGGTTTTCCAGAGAATCTTTATAATCAGCCACACTTAGAGACAAGCCAAGCAGCTAATCAATCAAGCAAATTAGAGGCAGAGAATTTGGGGAAAGGATATGTTACCATAAGACTAGGCACAGAGCAGGTACATACAGATAATTCTCCTCGAACTTGGGGACATCAAATTGGGCTCAATTTGAGTGTCAAATACAAATAAGTTGCCAAGGGTCAGGAGATTTGGCTCATTCATTTCCCAGGGCCTTAGGATCTCATTTTTTTAAATGTACAAAATAAAAGATTTGGAGTGAATTAATGTCTCCCTAGATTCAAGAAGATTATTAAATGTCTGGATTCCTAGGCTGAATTACTAGGAAGAATGAGTTCATAGGTCTGGAGTCAGGCTCAGGCACCCAGGCTTTAAGTTACAGATGATTCTCATGTACATCCCATTTTGGGAATAACTGGACATAATTACTTTGTTGATCCTGGGTGCTGCAGCAAGACAGAGGTCTAGTGCTTAGCATGGTGTGGCATTAACTGCCCCTCTGCACTCTTTGTCCGTGTAAATCATGAAGTGAAAAAATAAAGAAATCTGCCAGCGAAGATGAGAGCCTGGCAAGGAGGGTGCTAAGGGGAGTGCTGGATGATGTTGCTATGGCAACCCCATCCTTTCCCAGCGTGTGTTCTGAAAGGCTGCCTGTGCTGTGCGGTGGGCTCCACCTCTGATGGAGTGCAGATCGTTCATGTCGTCAATTTGGAGATGAGGACTTGTGGATAGAGCAGGATAATTAAATAAAAGCGCATCTGAATATTAACCATCAGCGGCACTTCTCGGTAATCTGAATTAAGTGTCTGGGTGTTTGGTTCAGGTCCATCACAGGTAAAACAAGTGGAGAGCTGGTTTCTGGTTTTTGTTTTTTCAGAGATTCTCTGAGTTTGCTACTTTTATACTTCTTCCCACTCCAAGCCCCCACCTCCTGGAGGTTAATTGTATCTTTATTTGGAGGAATGACAAAAATGTCACAAAAATTTTTGATTGATTTGAGTAGAGCGGCAAATTTAACCTCAGGAGGACGAACTTCTCTTTCACAGAGTCAGTCTTTCTATATCCTTTGCTTTTTTCCCTGTGCTACTTGTAAGATGGTGTGAATGACAAAGAGGGAGGAAGTCATCGGTGGAATACTAAGTGTGGGCAATGAATGTCCACGGAGAGCCTGACCAATTCAGAGGTAGTTTTCTTGCTGATGGCTCAGCAATCTGAGGTGATGGGCTGGGGGACATCTGAAATGTGAACTGTAGTCACAGCTTTCCTACTAACCCATAAAATCTGGTATTTATTGGAGCCTGCTATGTGCTGCCCTAAGCATTTTCACGAATTAATTATTTAGTCCTCAGAGCAATCCAATGATTTGGGGTCTATTATTTATCCCATTTTACAGAGAGGAAAACTGAGGTTTGGAGGGTTTCTATGACTTGTCCATGATCCCACTGTGAAGTAAGCAGTGGAACAGGCCCAGACATCTGTCTGTCGAAGCCTGTTCTCTTAATGAGCACTGTCTCCTAATTACCCACATGGCTTTTCTTATGTCTACATGAAAGAGTTGAATTAGACAAGAGTATTTGGAATAGATGTCACTTGAAATACGTTAGGGGAATGCCAGATAAAATAAATTAAATGAGAATTTTTTACAGGACTTCTTAAAGCCCATTTATTATGCTAACATATTCTGATGGAAAACATGCATCCTTTCCCCACATTTATTTGACCTTGGAGCACACTTTCCTCTCATCTTTTAAGACTATTGTTGAATAAAACCCACTTTAGGAAATATGGCATTTGATGATTTTTAGAGCCCTACTAGGATTAAAGCCAAGGTTCTTTCTTTCCCTCACCTGCTAATTCTTACTGTGTTCTTTGTCTTGCCCCCTCACCTTTTTTTTTTTTGACAACTCAAGTACAATTGATCTATAATAAACTGGACATATTTAAAGTATACAGCTGGATGAGTTTTGACAGATGTATACACCCATGAAATGACCAGTGAGACCAAAATACCAAACATCACCGTTGTTTCCTGTGTCCCATTGCAATCCATCTCTCCCAACACCCCATCTCCAGGCAACCCCTTATCTCTCCTGTTTTAAGGTGAGTTATATGACTTCTGACCAAGTTGCAGATTATTCTTGGCAATGGTGAAGTGCCACATGGTCTATGGGTCACTTCACCAGCCATATGAGGAACTTTTTCTATCAATTTAATTTCCAATCCCTTTTTCTCTTTTTCCTTTCATTTTCACTAACACAAAATGGTGTGCAGCCCAGACTTTGCACTGGAGCCCTCATTCTGCCGTCACCATGACAGGAAGTCCAGCAATGCTCTGACCATCAGGAGAGAAAGAAAAGGCTTTCATGTGTATTTGAGGGAACTAGGAAACATTTATCACCATAAGAAATAGTAAGGCAGTAGGAGATAATTCACAGAATTCTTCAAAAAGATGTTTGGCATTTCACAAACATTCACGTGAAGAGAATTAATCGTGCACTGTCTGTATTCATAGAGAAACAAGGGAACTTGAGGATCTGTACTATTTAGATGAGCCATGTGGCCTGGAGAATGTTTCTCAGTTCAAGAATTATCTATGAAGCGTCTACTGTGGGATCAGCACTTTGCTCGATCCTAGGGAGACAGAGACGAATAAAACATGTAGCAGTCAGGAAGGAGTTAAAGAGTCAGATGTCTCCATATCATTAATTTTCATCTCAGCATTTAGTTTTTATCTTTGTAGTGAAAAATGAACAAATAAAAATGTTTCACTTATCAAGTTGTCTTTTGTGACAGAGTCAAATGTCTAGAGATTATTTGCAGTAATATTACTTAAATATCTCCTCTAGGAAGTTTGCAAAAACTGATCTCATAGAAAATGGTAGTGTTAAAAAAAAAAAGTCTTATTTTGCTGTCCTGTATTCATTTCAATTTTTTCAACAACCTTTGACATGATTTAGCTTATTTCAACACCCGGATAACCTGGTAAGATAGGTAGCGCAGATGTTATCGTTCCAATCCAGAAGGTATTTTAGGAAGGCCTCCGAAGGGATAAAGGGGATGATGCTTTTCTATTCTGGTTGAAAGATGGCACCTTACAGCTTGATGGGCGGCGAGATGGCTGTGATTGTCTCCACAAGACAAGATAAATGATACGGTCTGCTCAGGATCACACAGCAGGTTAGTGCCAGAGAAAGGCAAGAATTCACCGTTGGAAGTGAAGCGAAATATTAATATGAATTTGCTGCTCTGGGGGGGAATGGGATCTGCACATCCAAAGGACAATGTGTGAGACCCCAGAGCGCTTGAGACAGGAGGCGGGACAATCCCACCCCCAGCATGGAGTGAATCTGACATGAAGCTGACCCAGAATAGATGGTTGTGCCCTCACCATATTCTACCTGGAGCCTTCATAGAGTGCCTGGACAGAGAGCCGGACGTCCTCATGGCTGGACAGAAGTCATTGATCGGCCACCTTCTAGCATCTGACTTTTAGGCGGAGCTCTTGATCAGGGCGAAGAGAAAATCAAGGGGTGTGATTGTGCCATGTGTTATCTGAGGCACTGGGGTAGGTTCATCCCCAGGTACCTCCACTAACCATCTTCATTAAATGGTCCTTAGTTTATTAATGCGTTCATTGATTAATGCACTCACTAACTAAAATTTTCCAACGAGTCTTTTGGTTTCCATACAGTATTTTTGAAAAGATGCGAATACTTACCCATGTTCCAAATGCAAACCCTGTGGAAATTTAAAAATTCACATTTTATCTGGGATTTTCTCAGATTTGAACTATATATTCTTTACATACTGTCTCTTTCACCTTCAACATTTAAATATCTTAAAATTGGATTCCTTTGTTTTTATTCTTTGTTCTATTTCCACACTTAAAAAATATTAAGCTATTAGCTATCATATGATTACTGGTCCAAATTCTCTATAGTTATTCGGAGGGGCGTTGGTCTGAAGTCAGACACAATGGCAGTAAATGACTTGTCAGAGAAAGCCAACAAGTGAGCTGTCAGAACACTGCTCCCGTTAGAAGCATATTGCCTCTTCCTAATCAAATTACCTTATGATTGTCAAGTTGTTCCTTTCACAAAACTGTTTCTAGTATTTTTCCACAAATGGTGTTAAGCTGACTAGCATGTAATTATTTACTCCAGCTTATATTCTTTTTTTTAAAAGTTTTATTTATTTATTTACACTGGGTCTTAGTTGCGGCAGGCCAGCTCCTTAGTTACAGCATGTGGGCTCCTTAGTTGCCGCATGCAAACTCTTAGTTGTGGCATGTGGGATCTAGTTCTCTGACCAGGGATCAAACCCGGGCCCCCTGCATTGGGCACACGGAGTCTTATCCACTGCGCCACCAGGGAAGTCCCTACTCCAGCTTATATTCTGTCTTTAAATAATGTTATTTAAATTTTCCAGACTTTGGGTATTTAATCTGCTACAAGAGACTTCTGGTTATTTGGGATTCAGGCTGCAAAGACTGTGTCTTATTCACTATCCGTGACTCCCTAGAACCCAACAGACTGCTTGAGACATAAGAGGTGCATGATCAGCACTTGTTTTCCCTTGTCCTCTTCTTTCTTTCATCATCATGGAGTTGGAACTCAGACGTCTACTACATGTATGTTAGGTTGGCCCTTGGATCTCAAAATATCTCCCATGTTTTCCCACTGAGCCCACTTCCAATCCTGTAATTCTTCTTACATTTCCCCTGTAGTAGAAAGAAAGGGGCATGCATTCACAGCTGCAGGGTGTAAACATCATCATGGGCTCTTAACATACGTTATCTCGTATCCTCCCAGCAGTACTTAGAGATAAGTCATTTTATCTCCTTTTTACAGCTGAGGAAACCTCAGAGAGCTGAAGGAACCGGCCTGATCTGACTCAATTAGGAAGTGGTAGAATCAGAGTCCAAATACAGCTGTCTGATTCCTAAGCTTATGTTCTTTCTTTTACATCATTCTGGCTCATTTTCGCAGTTTGCAGTTTCTGTGCACGTTGTTTAAAACATCTTCAACGTTGAGAGTCAGCAGCTAATTTTATCTGACCCTGGCTTCCAAACTTCTAGTACTAGTCTCCCCAATCCTTTTTTTTTTTTCTCCCCATTTCTTTATCTGGATCTACCTGACCTCTCTCTCTCTCGAGCTCTGTACCTTATAAATTGCTTACTGTGTGTCTCACCTCTGCCCCAGCATCTTCGGGCTGTCTCCCCTTCCCTCCGCCTCCACTCTGGTCCAACAGCCCCGTTGCCATTTCTACCAGAGCCAAGGGTCCCACTCTCCATCAAGTCACACTGGACACAAACCTGGCCTTAAAAAACTTCCAAACTGGATAAAAACACAAAGCTGCGATATACTAAACGTTAAAATAGGATTCAAGATTTAAACTGCCATTGAAGACAACAATTTGAGAATGATCACGAGACCATGTGTGATAACTGTCTTGGAGAGGACATTTGTGTTGCGTGGGATGTTGGAAGAGCGAAACTGGGCCGACCGTGGAGCGTGGCAGGACCCAAACAGGTCAAGAAGAGCGTCAGGGGCGAGGCAGTCAGGGGAAACGGCAGGAGGAAACGGGGGGCCCACGCAAACGGGGCAGATTCACAGGACGAGGAAGGAACGTGTTTCTAAAGAGTTTCTGGGTCTCTCCATGAGAGATGATGAGTTCTTTTGAAGAACAGGGCCATTGAAGTTGCAAGGACAGTGTTCCGTTTCGTTCTTTTCATTATTCAGTTCCATCATTTCTTTGCAGGTTTAGAACGTTGCTTTAGCATCACAGAGGACAGATAAATTTACAAGCTATGATTTAAGCGCTGACATGGGTATTTACTGGGTTCTATAGGAATGTACCTTGCATCTTCATAATAATTATTATTATTGTTCCTTCAATTATATATGTTTTCACCTTTGCCTCTGCTAACTCTTTTTTTTTTTTTTAAGCAATGACTGAGTTGTATATACTAAAATCAGGTTCTTCTCTGTCCTCTCATAATAAATTCGGCTGCAGCCTGAATATTCTGACTAAATATTCTGACTGTAACTTTGACCTGACTTCATTTTCAAGACTGTCAAAAGTAATTAGGGACAGAGAAATTTTCCCGCTCAGCATCTAGAATTGCGAAGATACCAAGAAGGAGTCTCAAGTGTCATTAACATCACCTTTCTGCCTGCTTTTTGTATCACCCTATAAAATAGTCTATTTTACAGCCAGCAAGGTCTATTATGGGAGCTGTCCTTCTCCCTGTGGGGTGTTGGATTTCCCCCTCTACTGGGAAGCAAAAAATGAGTTCCCACCTTTGGAAGATAGCATGAGTTTTGTTGTCACACTGACATCGGGCCGTTTAGTTCACCTCCCTGCCTCAGTTTCCTCATCTGAAATTACCTCTAAAGATTTTATGAGGATTCCATGGAATAAAGCAACTTGCAAAGTGATTGGCATATTATTGTACTCAATATTAGCTATTAGGGTTGGTGAGTGTAGCAGTGGAGAGTTTTTTTCTTAAATAAATTTATTTATTTGTTTTTATTTTTGGCTGTGTTGGGTCTTTGTTGCTGTGCGTGGGCTTTCTCTAGTTGCAGTGAGCAGGGGCTACTCTTCATTGCAGTGCGTGGGCTTCTCATTGCGGTGGCTTCTCTTGTTGCGGAGCATGGGCTCTAGGCACGCGGGCTTCAGTAGTTGTGGCACGCGGGCTCAGTAGTTGTGTCTCGCGAGCTCTAGAGCGCAGGCTCAGTAGTTGTGGCGCACAGGCTTAGTTGCTCCGAGGCATGTGGGATCTTCCCGGGCCAAGGATCGAACCGGTGTCCCCTGCATTGGCAGGCAGATTCTTAACCACAGGGCCACCAGGGAAACCCCAGCGGAGAGCTTTGAATTCATAGACGATACATTTTTCTTTTAATGAAATTAACAGAAATCGTATTCTAGAAAAACTTTATTTTTCTCCCCAGAAACAGCATGACTAAGAATAGCAATATTTTTGCAGGAATAGGGGCGAAATGCAGAATATCAGGCTCCAGACGCACAGGCTCAGTAGTTGTGGCCCACGGGCCCAGTTGCTCCACGGCATGTGGGATCTTCCCAGACCAGGGCTCAAACCCGTGCCCCCTGCATCGGCAGGCAGATTCTCAACCACTGCGCCACCAGGGAAGCCCCACTCTGTGTTTTAATGAGAATTCTAGGGCATCCTGGGGGACCCTAAGGTTGGGGAACCACTATGTTAAAGAAACTCTGGGGACTTCCCTGGTGGCGCAGTGGTTAAGAATCCGCCTGCCAGTGCAGGGGACACGGGTTTGATCCCTGGCCTGGAAAGATCCCACACGCTGCGGAGCAACTAAGCTCGTGCGCCACAACTACTGAGCCTGCGAGCCACAACTACTGAGCCCTTGTGCCACAACTACTGAAGCCCGCGTGCCTAGAGCCCATGCGCCGCAACAAGAGAAGCCACTGCAATGAGAAGCCCGTGCACCACAACCGAGAGTAGCTCCCACTCACCACAACTAGAGAAAGCCTGCACGCAGCAACAAAGACCCAACGCAGCCAAAAATAAATAAAGTTTAAAAAACCAAAAAACCGGGGCTTCCCTGGTGGCGCAGTGGTTGCGCGTCCGCCTGCCGATGCAGGGAAACCGGGTTCGCGCCCCGGTCTGGGAGGATCCCACATGCCGCGGAGCGGGTGGACCCGTGAGCCATGGCTGGTCTGGGAGGATCCCACATGCCGCGGAGCGGCTGGACCCGTGAGCCATGGCTGCTGAGCCTGCGCGTCCCGGAGCCTGTGCTCCTCAACGGGAGAGGCCACAGCAGAGGGAGGCCCGCATACCACAAAAAACAAACAAACAAACAAACAAAAAACCGAAAAACAGCTCACCATTAAAAAAAAAAAAAGGAAAAGAAACTCTGAATGAGAGGAGCCAGTCCCCAAAATGGTTTTCTGCTTCTGTTTCAGCTACTTACCCAGGAAATTAAAGCAATGTTGGGGTTATAGGTAACAGGCGTGTGTTGAGGAATGAAGGCTCAGATGTTTATTTTCATGTAGAAATAAGAATCATTCTCATTTAGGTGACTTTAAGGAAAAAATAGTCATAACCTGAAAAGTTTGCATTAATCCTTTTTAGCTCCGTGGGATCTTAAAATCCTCCTAACCTAACACTGCCATACTCTGAGATTCTGAGTCTTGTGCTTAGTAGAGCTGTGAGTTCCTGTCCACTGCAAGCCTTTCTGTGACTCAGAGGATAGCCTCTCCCTGGCATATAACATATTCCTTCTGTTCCATTAGCATACTGCAACAGCGTAAAGAATCTATATAATGATTCAGTCTTTAAGGGGTTCAAAGAAAACAGGAATTGTGCTCATATATGGAGGTGAAATGTCCATTCTCTTAATAGCTACTAGTTCTAGAGTGTTTCTTATTTGGAAATGGCCAGAAGTAGCTTTTCTTTTAGTAGCTGAGATCCTGAGGGGTGAAAGGGTGTGAAAAGAGGCAGGACTATAAAATACGCCTAAAGAGCTCCATGTGGCACCAGAGGAGGTATGCGTGGTGTGCCTGAGAGCAGGAGGGAAGAGTGAGAAACAGGTGGGGAGAGAGGAAATACCAGCATGTGGTGATGCTGGAGTTTAGGAGCTGGTGGAGGATGCTCTATGCTTAGGCACCTGGAGGAAATTCCAAGATGCCTGATATTAAACTGACAACTTTTGTTTCCCTGCACCGGGAAGTCTTCTCTTCCCTTACCCTACTCATAAGCATTTTCTGTGGGTGGGATATTTTGTGCGTGGAAAACAATGTCAAGGGGCTGGCTGGATGTCTGGGTTGATGTGGTAAGGCAGCAGGAATCGGGGAGACAGAGGTCGCCATAGGAACAAAGGGATCATGAATACATCCAGAAATCTGGGGCAGGACTTAAAACCTCCACAAGAGTGTTGAGGCAGAGTTTGGGCTGAGCTTATTTAGGTTTCTAAGACAAAGAGACCTCAGCAGGTGTGTTTATTTGTGGTGGTGTTCATAGTCCTTACATCAGGAAACAGTTCCACATGGGCAACTACAGGGCTGGAATGTTGTGCAAACACTAATGAAAATGATGGGCTTCTCTCTAGACCAGTGCTGGCTGATAGAACTTTCTGCAATGATGGAAATGCTCTTTATCTGCATTGCCCAATTCAGTAACCACTAGCCACATGTGGCTACTGCACACTTGAAGTGCAGCCAGTGAACCTAAGGAACTGAACTTTTTTTTTTTTTTTTTTTTTTTTTTGCGGTACGCGGGCCTCTCACTGTTGTGGCCT
>NC_041227.1:46851887-46873412 GCF_002837175.3 Physeter macrocephalus | reverse complement strand
AGGCCCAGCGGCCATGGCTCACGGGCCCAGCCGCTCCGCGGCATGTGGGAATCTTCCCAGACCGGGGCGCGAACCCGGTTCCCCTGCATCGGCCGGCGGACGCGCAACCACTGCGCCACCAGGGAAGCCCAGGAACCGAACTTTTAATTTAATTTAAGTACATTTCAATTTAAATTGCTCCATGTGGCTACCATGCTGGGTGCACAGGTAGAGAAAGATTGGTATTTATTCTAGAATTAATTGAGCTAGACTTTCCATTTTATTCCCAAAGCTTTTAGAAATGTCCTGTTTTGTGATTATTTTTAAATCTCTCTATATCAATTAGTGTTTCCCTTTTAACGTTTTACTTCTTTTATAGTTCCATATTCTTGCCTCTTTTTCCTAATTGAGTTATTTTTATAGTGTATTGTCATTTCTATTTATTGTCATTTTGTTTTAAACGTGTTTGGGGGTTTGTTATTTGATCTCTTATTTTGTTTCTAACTCCTTATTTGACTTTCTCTTTATTACTTTTCCCTTCTGTTTTCCTTTAGCTAATTTTATTCTTCTTTGTCTTTTTTTTTTTTTTTTTTTTTTTTTTGGTACGCTGCCCTCCGCGGGCCTCTCACTGTTGTGGCCTCTCCCGTTGCGGAGCACAGGCTCCAGACGCGCAGGCTCAGTGGCCATGGCTCATGGGCCCAGCCGCTCCGCGGCATGTGGGATCCCCCTGGACCGGGGCACGAACCCGTGTCCCCTGCATTGGCAGGCGGACTTTCAACCACTGTGCCACCAGGGAAGCCCTCTTCTTTGTCTTTTTGATTTAGCTGTTTATTTAATTGTTTCCTAATAATTATATGGTATTTAAGAGTTTAAAGTTTGTTTTGAACTAAGCTTTAGCTATAATAAGTTATTCTGTTTCTTAGACATTTTTGGCTCTTTTATTCACTGAATTTTTCTTTTCACAAAGTATGCCATATGTTTCTTCCCTTTAATTTATGATGGCGTCTTTTTTGTTGATGTTTACTACTTTTTTCTTGGCGGTGCCTTTATTATTTTGTATGGCTAAAAGAAAATATTTTGGGCAATCTATTCTCAAACTGCCCCTGTAATCCTCAAGTCCTGGGTTGATTACTTTTATTTATACATTTTAATTGAGATATACTTGACATTTAACATTATGTCAGTTTCAGGTGTACAACATAATGATTCAATATTTGTATATATTGTGAAATGATCACCAGAGTAAGTCTAGTCAACATCCGTCACCACACATAGTTACAAATTTTTTTTCTTCTGTTGAGAACTTTTAAGATCTACTTTCTTAGCAAATTTCAAATATATAATTCGGTATTATTAAACATAGTTACCATGCAGTGCATTACATCCCTAGGACTTATTTGTTTTATAACTGAAAGTTTGGTATATGACTTTTTGACATAGCTACTTCTGACATGCAGTCATGTCAACATGTTTTTTGGGGACTTCCCTAGCATGCTGCATGACGCAGTCAAAAAAAAATGTTTCTTGTGTTGTTTTTTACGTGAGGATGTCGTGATAAGTCTAAAAGAACAAACAAACTCTTAGCTTTAAAAAAGAAATGCAATGCATATGAAATTTAGTCTCAAACCCAGGTGTGCTATACATGTAATCTTCTTTGATTTTGTAACTGAAAATGTTGGATGACTGCACACTGTCTCTCTAGTATAATCCAAACTAGTTTACTCGTGCTCTTGTCCCTGTGAAATACAATGATTTCTCAGGTCAGCTGAGGCTCATTTACATTTGTGTCCCAGTTACAGACTAGAGCTCAGAAGCCCTAAGCCACCTAGACAGCTCCATTACCCCGGGGGATATTAGTAGAGGTACCTGTAGAGGTGAACTATGTCCACTGCTTGTTGTCTAAAGTGATCTTGAAATCAATGATGCACGTGTGGACCAGGCAGAGTTCCACTCTCACTCCAGCATCCGTATGCACTCAGTCTTGGAGCTGTAACTACGTTTCCCCCGGCTCTTATCATGGCACATTTTGTTGCAATAATGCATGTCATGTTTAACCATGTGACCCCAGAAGCGGTCTCTCTGTCTCTCTCTCTCTCTCTCTCTCTCATTGTCAGTCTCACCCTTGTACTTGCTCTCTCTGTCTCTGCAAACCTCATACCAGGGTTGGAGTCATGATAAACTTCAGGATTCTCTTACACACCACTTGGATTCAAGAGAGGTGAGGTGTCTTGAACACCAAGAGTTACCATGATTGCAACTCTCTAATGCTATCATGCAGGTGAGATAGACAGAAAGTCCAGTGTTTTCATCCCCAAGAGGTCCAGGCAGGAGACAGAAGAGTGGTTCCCTTGACTCTCAGACCCCCGACATCAAGGTGTAGAGTTCACTCTGTCCACATTCTTCTTACAAAGCTTTCTTTTCCTCTTGCCTTTCAAAGTCTTCTCTCATTGCTTTAGATATTTCATCCCACTTTCTTCTTGCTTGCATAGTTTTTAAGGAGAAGTTGGATGTAATTCTTGTATTTGTCACTCTACAGCTAAGGTGCTTTTTCCCCCTCTGGCTTCTTTCAAGATTGGCTAAATGAGGCTGCCAGCTCAGCTCTGTAGATGGGCAGAGCCGTTGGCTGGGATCTCTGCTCAGAAACAGGGTCCAATAAGATCTGAGCACCAATTTCGGTAAGCCCCTCCCCCCTTCTCCATGGTCTAGTTCAGTGGATTGCCCTAGTGACCCCCATGAGGTCAGACCTGAGTGAGCCTCTGGGAAGTGCTTCCAATATTGTGGAAGCTGGATGTTCATCTTTGATTCTCTTTTCCCACTGGAGAAGCCACAGGCCCAGGGGGCCCCCCATGGGGAAGTGCTGTGCAGGCCTGGAGGAGGGGTGATGCAGTCAGAGTGCATCCTTCTCAGTCTTTATGGTCCAGGGGATGCTTCAGCCTCACCTTCTGGTTCTGGGATTTTCACAGTGGTGTCTCGTCTATAGCTGGATAGTTGCTAGTTGGTCTCCTTGTGAGGGGTGCTGTGTTGGGGACCACCTGTGTTGCCATGTTAATGATGTCACTTATGGATGCCTATTATTAGTGGAACTTACCCCATTTTCCACTTGAAATTTTCGGAGTATACATCATATTCTGTTTAGAGGTTCTTAGTTATGCCGACCTTACTTGATCTCTTATCTTTGGCCCGTGGGGGTGTTGAGGTGTTAGCTCACAGTGAGAGCTCTTATTCTCAGCTCCAGGGTAGACCTTTATTTTTTAATCATAAAAGTTCTCAAACCTATAAATCATTTAAGCAATACAGACATGAATAAGATAAACATCCTTATACTTGTGTTTGGAATTAAGATTGGATAAGAGACTGGAATGGAGTAATGTTGAGGTAACGTCAATCATATCCATTGCCTGGTAATAAGGAGCAATAATTTCCCATTTTGACTCAGCTGACTTAATGTGGCACAAAAATGACTGCCCTAGGGCTTCCCTGGTGGTGCAGTGGTTAAGAATCCGCCTGCCAGTGCAGGGGACACGGGTTCAAGCCCTGGTCCGGGAAGATTCCACATGCCGTGGAGCAACTAAGCCCGTGCGCCACAATTACTGAGCCTGCACTCTTGAGCCCACGAGCCACAACTACTGAAGCCCTTGCGCCTAGCCTGTGCTCTGCAACAAGAGAAGCCACCGCAATTAGAAGCCCGTGCACTGCAATGAAGAGTAGCCCCCACTCGCCGCAACTAGAGAAAGCCCGCATGCAGCAACGAAGAGCCAATGCAGCCAAAAATAAAAAATAAATAAAATAAATAAATTTTTTAAAAAAAGACTGCCCTAAACTAACCCCATGGTCGAATAAGAACCCTCCTCTTGGAAACTTGGCTGTGAATGTAAGAAGAAAGGGCAATACTCAGATGGGTGTGCATAGTCGAGAGTGTTTAACTTTTTTTGTTGTTATTCTTAACTAAAGGTGACTCTTGGGATATGTGAAAGCCAAGAAGAGGAGAGACTCTTCCAACACAACTGGGATTAAATCTGCAGATGGCAAGCAAAGCAGAGCCAGTCCCACCCTTGTTCTTCTGCTGTGCGGGGCTGATGTTCCTGGCTTTCTTTAAGGTGCCAGATGGAAACCACTCTTGGGCAACCCTGCTGGGTGACTCAATGGCTCATTACCCCATGGCCAGCTCATTTACACACTTGGTCATTCGACCTGGTAAAGTCTCCAGCACATTGGGACCTGATGGTCCATTTTCTTGGCCCCATCGTTGACTATCAAGTGTGGAATTTAACTGAGGAGATATTTCCAATGCCTTGTGAATCATTTTCTTATATTAAAGGTAAGCATTTGTTCAAGGCAGTTGGTTATAGGGAAGGAGAGTAAAGACTTTTGCTTCCGTGCTCTCTAGAGCTCCTGCAATATGCATTCCCTTAATAAAGCCAGATGCATCCTCTTGCACTTGGCTCATGCATGATCAAATCGACTCAGAGCTGTAATTATAATATGCCAATTATTTTCTAAAGAAAAACATAAGACTGCTTTGTATGCAAGAAGATAATTTGTCTATTTCAGACATCATAGATTCTTTGCAGTGAGTATGAATGTTTATTCTCCAAGAAAGCCATTGTATTTACAAAGTTTCAGCTTTGGTATTGCTACAGAAGTTGTGGTGCAAATAAAATTTGTGAATTATTTGTCATAAATAATATTCACTTTGTACATTTGTCAGTTGTATTACCATTGGATCATGTGAACTGTATATGACTGGATAGTTTTATAACCCATAAGCAGGGGCTGGCCCACTGGCACATGTCAGCTTGTGTACAATTGGCAGTTAAAACTGATTCAGGCTTTAAAATATGACACTACTCATTGATTGGCTCCTTAAAGTACCACTTATGAGCTCCCTAGTTTTGAAATAAAAGGGAATCTCCCTTTTTAAACTAAATGATTTATTTATTTTATTTAAAATACTTACAAGTTTTTGGGAAAAAAAAAGGGGAAAAATTACTTATAAATTCACCCACCCTAAAGAGAGGAAACTGCTAACATTTTTGTTTTCCATAGAGTTTGATAGTATGATTGGAAGTAAAATGTATTGTATTAGAGGAGGGTATTGTACTTGGTTAAAACACATGTATAAAATGTACGTGGTAGGTTGAATCAGGTTTAGGAATGTGTGGAAATGTTCTGTGTGTGGTGGTACAGGAAAATGATGTGTGTTAAGAAAGTGACACATGAGGAGAAACATAAGGAGGAAGAGACTACACAATGTTTACATTTTTGAGACTAGAAAGGATTGAGCCAGTAGCTCATTTTGGAGTTCAACTAAATGAAGCAGAGGTCTAGGTAAGATGAAACCCAGCAGGGGCAGCTCCTTTTGCCCCAGTTATGGGCTCCTCTAGGACAATAATAATACAATGAGAAATGCCACATGCATTTGAAGTAAACAGTAATTGGGGCAAAGGCATGTGTGGTCTAGAAAGTTCCATCTGGGAGAAGACCAAGGAAGAAGAGAGAGCAGTTTTCTCAGTAGGAAAAGGAGATCACGAGGGGAATGGACTTGGGTTCTAAGTAAAATCCAAGAGTTTACAGACCCCACAGATTTGAGGAGGCAAATTAGTGCAGTGTTTAAAGGTGTAGACTCCAAGTTCAGACTCTTTGGGTTCAAAGCCTGGTTGGGTAAGAAGCCTAGCCTTTCAGTTTCCTTGATAGTAAAATGGGAATGGTAATAGTTGGGGTGATGACTGGGAGAATTAAAGGATGTACAATGCTAAAAACAGCACTTGATCCAAGGAAAAGTAACAGTAAATATTAGCTATTATCATCCCCCAATGGCTCAGTCATAATCAGTGTAGACAAACTGAAGGTGTTGGAGCTACATTGCTTCCCTTGGCTCTTGCTTCATGGAAGACACTTGAGGATTAAGCATGATCAAATGGATTGTCCTAGTGGGTTTTATGGAATGGTTTGGCTTACTAATAGTCTTGATGACTTTTTTCTGCTTCAAGAAAATTTTTTTTTTTTTTTTTTTTTGCTGTTCTTTCTGACTAAAGGGTTAGGATACTGAGATGAGAGACAATATTTGTATATTTTAACATACACGTGATTTGATTCTTGATTTTTTTTACTTACTATTAAGACACGTGATTTGTCTTGATTTTTAAATTAATATTATAATAAGTATTCTCCAGTTCCAGACATTTTTATAATGTTAATAATGTTAATTTATCCAGCTCAACATTCCCCCAATGGCATTGCTAATAATTACGATTTTAAAATTTGGCAATACCTGTGATGGCTTTCAGTATACTAGCATGCCTTAGCATACCAGTGGTTATGAAAGATACTTTGGACCTAATAATTTCTAAGGGTTTGCAGTCACTTCTCTGGCTTGTATTGTGTTTGTTGGAAGAAATTAAATAATAATGAACATATAACCCCAACTTTTTTTTTTCCCCCGTACGCGGGCCTCTCACTGTTGTGGCCTCTCCCGTTGCGGAGCACAGGCTCCGGACGCGCAGGCTCAGCGGCCATGGCTCACGGGACCAGCCGCTCCGCGGCATCTGGGATCCCCCCGGACCGGGGCACGAACCCGTGCCCCCTGCATCGGCAGGCAGACTCTCAACCACTGCCCCACCAGGGAAGCCCTAGCCCCAACATTTTGTGAAGAAAGGGAGACTGTTCTCCTGTGACGATTGATTTATTTTAAAATCAACAAAAAGAGGGCAAGACCTTCTGAAACAACATTTTCCCCAAAGTCCTAGAATGTTAACTGAATACAAAAATCTCAAACACGTTTTTGAATAAAATAACAGCTATACATAAATCATTGATGTTTACGTTAAAGAGTGTTGTAACAAGGAAAAGCCAAATCTGACTACATGTTGGATCTGTTTCTTTTACTTTACCCTTTGCTTTCTGCTGCTTTTGTTCACTAAAAGGATACCATCTGTACATAATGGCCTGCCTCGGGGGACCCTGCCCCTCTGCCTGAATGTTGAACCAAAGTGCCTTTGTTCAGGCAAACATCCGGACCCTGTTCCACCTGCGGGTGGCTGCAAGAAAGAAGAAACTAACACGTTCCCTCCCTGAGGCTGGCCATTCCGGTGATATTTGCAAATCGTATGGCCTTTTAACTTTACTTCCTCATCTCCTCCCCCTCTCTGTGCTATAAAAGAAACTGGCATCCAAACCCCGATAAGATGGTTATTCTGAGACTTTAGTCTGCCATCTTCTCCGTCTGCCGTTTAACGAATAAAGTTGTCTTCTTTGCTTCAACAACTCGTCTCTGATTCATTGGCTTGTCGTGTGGCAAGCAGAGTGAGCTGGGACTCGTAACAGTGTGACTTATAAGAGGGCAAAGTAGGAAGACCCTGAGCTCACCTCCTCCTACGGGCACACCAAAATTACAAATATTTACAGAGCAACTATTGAGGAGAAACACCAGCAGACTAGTGGAAAAGATCTTCTACAACTAAATATATAAAGAAGGAATCACAACAAGCTAGGTAGGAGGAGTAGAGTCACGGTACAGTCAAGACTCACACCCCCAGGCGGGCGGCCCACAAACGGGAGGATAATTACAAATGCAGAGTTTCTCCCCAGGAGTGAGGGGTCTGAGCCCCACATTGATCTCCCCAGTCCAGGCATCCTGTGCGGGGAAGATGAGCCCCCAGAACGTTTGGCGATGAAGGCCAGTGGGACTTGCTTTTGGGAGAGCCAGAGGGCGGGGGTGGGGGTGGGGTGGGGGTAATAGTCTCTACCCTTAAAGGGCAGGCACACAATATTGCAAGCTCCGGGACCGAGGGCAGAAGCAGTAATGTGAAAGGAGCCTGGGTCAGACTCACCTGCTGATCTTAGAGAGCCTCCTGGAGGGGCCGGAGGGGACTGGAGTTCTCCTTGGGGCCATAGACGCTGGGGGCAGCCACATGGGGGAGCTCTTTCTACCACAAGGACACTGGTGCTGACAAGCACTATTTTGGAATCCTGCCTCTAGCTTATTAGTGCAGGCACCGCCCACCCACCAGCCTGTCAGCACCAGCGCTGAAAATCCAGACAAAATCAATTAGGAAACACTTAAATGACATGCATACATAAATAAAACACACACAGAGGAATATTACTCAGCCATCAAAAGAATGAAATCCTGTCCTTGGTGACAACATAGATGGACCTAGAGGGTATTATGCTAAGTGAAACAAGTCAGAGAGAGACAAATACGGTATGATTTCACTTGGATGTGGAATCTAGAAAACAAAACAAATGAACAAACACAATCAAACAGAAACAGAGTCATAGATACAGAAAACAAACAGGTAGTTGCCAGAGGGGAGAGGGGTAGAGGAAGGAAAGAAATAGGTGAGGGAGATTAAGGGTACAAACTTTCAGTTACAAAGTAAATGAGTCATGGGTATGAAATGTACAGTGTGGGAAATACAGTCAGTAACTATGTAACACTTTTGTATGGTGACATATCTTAACTAGACTTACCCAGTGAACATTTTGAAATGTATAGAGATATCAAGTCACTATGTTGTATAACAGGAACTAACATAGTGTTGTAGGTCGATTATACTTCAGAAACAAACAAAGTCATAGAAAAAGAGATCAGATTTGTGAGGGGTATGGGGGAACTGGATGAAGGTGGTCAAATGGTACAAACCTCCAGTTACAGGACAAATAAATACTGGGGTGTAATGTGCAATGTGACAAATACAGTTAACACTGCTTTATGTTGTGTATGAAAGTTGTTAAGGGACTAAATCCTAAGCATTCTCATCACAAGGAAAAATATTTTTTCTGTTTCTTTAATTTTGTATCTATATGAGGTGATGAATGTTCACTAAACTTATTTTGATAATCATTTTGTGATGTATGTAAGTCAAATCAGATGCTATACACCTTAAACTTATACAGTGCTATGTGTGAATTATGACTCAGTAAAACTTGAAGAAAAAATATAGTGTGATTTACCCTGTTTTGAAGGGTACATGGTACAGAAAATAGAGTCACTAAAGAATCATATTTGCTTTGCCCATGCCACCATCTTGGGTTGAAAGTACATATCCTGGAGAAACAACACATTACATTTGATGCTTTTAATATCACTGTTGAAGATTTTAATTTTTTTCTAATGACCAAAGTTATAAATCCTCCGTATGTAAAATTTGAAAAAATACAGATAAGCACAACAAGAAAGCATCACTAACTCATTACTCAGAGATAATTTCTGTTAACATGTTAGCAAATTTTCTTAGGTGTTGAGTCTAAATTTCCCTGGCATTGCAGAAATAGATGATGTTAAGGATAAAGAGTTATTAATAAGTCAGAAAACCAAACTTTTCTGTATATAGTATCACTGTTGCTCTGGAGACTAACATCTGATCCAGAGATAACAAGGAAGCATGCTTGATGAGGAGGAAGGGTGGCCTCAGGGAGGGCTGCTGAGTGGAGAGGCCTGTACCCTGTGGAAGCTGACTGTGCCCCAAATGAGGACCCCTAGAGAAACATGCAGTGCACACAGATGTCAAGGTCAGGACAGAGAGCCTTTGAGACCTGGCATCTGACAAATGGCCGACCTTCCTGACCCACTCACAAAACCCAGGCCCCAGAGTTCCGACCCATCCACATGGGACCATTCACCACTGTATTATGGCAGAGAAGGTGCTTTCTAAGCATCTGTTGAATGTGTGAGCAAAATAGGTAGAGTGATCAGGACCAAAATGGCCTTTTCCAAACTCTTTCTCTTCCACTCATAAATGGCCTTTAATCAGCCTGTGATTGTTATTATGACTGTAAATTAAAAAGACTCGCTATAACAGGCTGGTTTTGTTTTCCCTGAAAACACATCTCCTTGGCTCTAGCAAAACCCTCAGAACCAGGAACTCTGAACACAGTAGAACTTTGCACTGAGTTGCCAATTAGAAAATGATTAGTCATGGATGACCTTCATGCTGGAGAAGTAATTTAATAATAAGTATGCTCTGTCTGGGGGCTATTTGCTATAATCCAAATAAAGCATTTTTACAACTGAGTGGCAATATCCCAAATTCATCCTGGAACCCTCTTTCCATGGAGGTCTAAAAGGGTAAAATTCCTAACTAAAATTTTTATAAGACCCTCCATGAGGTCTCTTTCACTGACAGTTGCAAAACTTATGAATTTTTATGAATCCATCCAGTTAAAGAAATAAAGTGTCTCTTAACTATATTCTAATTTCCTTCCATTTTCATTCCACTTGAAAGTGGTCTGTTGATGAAGTCCAGATAATAAGGCCCACAACTCTCCTATGATATTGCAAAGCACATGAAAAAAAGTCCTTTTGAAATAACTTACTAATTATTTTGTAAACTAGGGCAATTTGTTTCCTAGAGATTAAGAAAATACAATAAATAGGAAAACGTGGGGTCCTAATAAAGTGAGTAGCCTGAATAAAACACATGAGGGTCAGATCTATAAGCTGTTGTAGCCAGTTATGAGATAAGAATTTGGGAGTTCTAGGGACTTCCCTGGTGGTCCAGTGGTTAAGACTTCCCCTTCCAATGCAGGGGGGTGCGGGTTCGATCCCTGGTCAGGGAGCTGAGATCCCACATACCTCATGGCCAAAAAACCAAAATATAAAAAAACAGAAGCAATATTGTAACAAATTCAATAAAGCCTTAAAAAAAAAAGTCAATTGTATTAAAAAAAAAAGAAAATTGGGGAGTTCCATCATCAACAGTGATGAGAGAAGAGCTTGATACCCAGGCAGGCACACTTGTTATGTTTCATCTGTATCATAGGAGTTGTTAGCTCTTCTTTTCGTGTCACCGGAAGCATCAGCCCATTGTCTTGCCAATTATTTTCAAGGTTCTCCTGGTCCTCTATGGGAATTACAAGTAGAATTCCAGATACACACACACTTGGGAGCCAATGTAAGTTAATGAGATCCACACTCAGCAGGAAACACGAAAGGGGGTGATAAGGAATGGAATTGTGCACTGGAATTTAGTCTTCTTTGTGTCCCTCCTCATAATCCAGGCTGCTTTCATGACTCCCAGGTGTTTATCCCTGTTTAGACCTCACACAACTGTCTGACCCTCTTGCCAATGCCTGATACCTCGAAGATTTGGTTGTTAGAACTGCCACCGATCCAGGGCCCTGCCCTTTGATTATATTCCATAAAAGCCGGGCCTTTGAGAAATAAAACCTTGCCTAACAAGGCTATCTTTGTAGATTTGTGACAAGGGAAGCCCCAGGTAGGGCCTGAATAGGTCCACCCGTCACAGAACAGTGCAGCGGTTAGAAGCGAGGGCTCTGGAGTCAGACGTGAAGTTGAAGTTGGGCTAAGACGCTTTCTGTGACGCTGTTCTCTGTGCTGCGGATTCCTAGTCTATAAAATGAGGTGTCTACCTCAGTTGGTTGGTGGGGGATTAAGGGGAATAATGCATGTGACGCTCTAACTCAGAGATGATGGAGTCATTCAGGACATTGTTACTAACTGTTGCAGGTTCCACTTCAGCCCAGTCTTGGGTTGGAGGCCTCATCAGCCCAACCTCACCCTTCTAGCCCTTAGTAACTGAAGGACTCCGTACCCAGACCTGTCTGACACTGGACATTGGCTGTCTCAAAACCAGGGTCAGGAAACCATTGCTTCGAAACTTCCTATCCAAATAGAAACAAAGTCACGAGGATGGAAACATATAGAAGATATGTTTGTAAATGTGAGTTGAAGCATGAAGAAAAGAAATACACATACACACACAAACGAGGACATTCCATGAAAGTAGTAAAAAATCAGGTCAGTCACTGGTTCCATTGCCACACGAGTCCCTTGTATTTTTACAAAGAGCTGTCTGTTCCTCAGACTTCCCCCAAGAACTGAAGGCTTTGTACCTTAGAGCCATTGGGTCACCGTGTAGTCATCTTGCTCTGTTGTGGATTTATACCTGAATGATTTGGAGGCATTCCAAGAAAGATCATCTCTCCAGCTGTGGTCATTTTTCCAAAGTCTCTAGGCAAAAATGGGGAGATCAATTGTGGCAATAACTTTTAACATATGGTTTATTCATCTCTATTATCTGTGAATATTGGTAGCTCTGGACAGGGCTTCTTCACTAGGGGTCCCCAGATTCATAAATAGAAATCAGGGAGGTCTTTGAACTTGGATTGAAGAAAATGTTTTCCTGACTGATATTTATCATTTCCCTCCAATTTAAAGCTTGGAGACAATCCACAGCACTATTAGCAGTATTTATGATTTTGTCACTAACAGAAGTCACAGATATTTTCATACCACATTTTAGTTGTTGCAGCTCACAAAATATCATTTATGCCCTTTGCCACTTCAAAATTAGGATAGTTATGTCTTTAGGTAGTTAGCTATTCAATGCATTAAATAGATAGTTATTTGCATTTATTAAGGTAGCTGGTTATTAAATGTATTCATAAGAAAACACATTCCTGTAAGAAATGCGTAATCACAATCTAATCATAAGAAACACCAGATAAACACAAATTAAGGGACATTCTAAAAATAACTAACAAGTAAACTAAAAGTGTCAAGGTCACAAAAGACTAGGGAGACACAACAGCTACATACAATGTGAGACCCTGGATTGGATCCTGGAACAGTAAAAGGACATTGATGGAAAAATCAGTGAAATCCAAATACAGTGCACAGTTAAGTTCAGAGAATTGCACCAATGTTAATTTCTTAGTTTTGATAGATGTACCATGGTTATCTAAGATGTGAACATTGGGGGAATCTGAGTGAAGTGTGTATTGAACGTACTCTACTATTTTTGCAACATTCTGTAAGTCTAAAGTTATTTCAAAAGAAAAGTTTAGAAAGAATTACATTTGGGAACTGAAGAACAAATAAAGAACCACATATATTACTCTAACAAAATTTGTTTTTATAATATTTTGACAAAAGTATTTAAAATAATTCTTTTCCTTTGAAATCCTGTGTACTGTATCTTATGATTTAAAATATTATCCTGAGAAGCAGCCCACTGACTCGCTCAGACAGCCAGAGGGATCATGGTGCAAAAAGATGAAGAATCACTGATTTAAGGCAATTGAAAGCTGCAGATACCAAATGCCAAAGTGATTGGATTAAAATCTATGGGCGGGACTTCCCTGGTGGTCCAATGGTTAAGAATCCATCTTGCAATGAAGAGGATACCCGTTCAATCCCTGGTTGGGGAACTAAGATCCCACACACCGCAGCGCTACTGAGCTTGCATGCCACAACTAGAGAGCCCGTATGCCACAACTACAGAACCCATGTGCTCTGGAGCCTGCGCGCCACAACTAGAGAGAAGCCTGCACACTGCAATGAAAGATCCTGTGTGCTGCAACTAAGATCCAACACAGCCAAAAAAAAAAAAAAAAAATCTATGGGAAACAGGTAGCCAGAGGAACCTCTTCACTTTGGCTTTGGTTTTGAATGAGTTGGCCTGAATCCAAGGTTTTTTTCTTTTTTTTTAAATTAATTAATTTATTTATTGGCTGTGTTGGGTCTTTGTTGCTGTGGGCAGGCTTTCTCTAGTTGCGGCGAGCAGGGGCTACTCTTCGTTGTGGTGCACGGTTTTCTCATTGTCGTGGCTTCTCTTGTTGCAGAGCACGGGCTCTAGGCATGCGGGATTCAGTAGCTGTGGCACGTGGGCTCAGTAGTTGTGGTGCACAGGCTTAGTTGCTCCGCGGCATGTGGGATCTTCCCGGGCCAGGGATCTATCCTGTGTCCCCTGCACTGGCAGGTGGATTCTTAACCACTGCACCACCAGGGAAGCCCAAAGGTATTTTCTTTAGTGTCCTTCAGTTCCCTTCTACAGATGTACCCTGTGTCCCCTGCACTGGCAGGTGGATTCTTAACCACTGCACCACCAGGGAAGCCCAAAGGTATTTTCTTTAGTGTCCTTCAGTTCCCTTCTACAGATGTGTCGTGGAGGGTAGCTGACTTTGAATGACAGGCAAGACCAACACACTGAGGGCTTCTGGCCGTGAGCCACACACCCGTTCACTGGACACTCATATCCTCCTCCCAACACGGCACTGCAGAAGGCTCATTTTTCTCTGTCATCCAACATTTGTTTTGAGCTTGGGTCAGGGTTTAAATTATTAATCACTTCCTGGGATATTTGCTTCTCAAATCGGTTTCCAAACCACTTTAACTTGTACGCACAGGCTTTATCCTTCTGCCGTGCAGTTATGTAAAAACAACCTTGTAGATGTTACCGGCCACCTCTGCAGGTGCTGGCGTTGGAGCCAAATCTACAGAGGAAACTAATTGGAAACAACGTGTCAAGATGCTTTCTGGAATGGGTATTTATTCAAAAGCCTGCATAACACAAGAGGCAGAGAGGAGAAAAGAGCAGTGCCAAGGAAGAAGGGTGGGATGAGGAATGTGGCTGCATTAAGTCTGCCCCCCAGTAAGGGATGGGGGGCAGACTTAAATAAATATGGGTACCAAACCTACACCCTTTCCTTCCCTGTTCTGAACTAAAGAGGCCACTGAGCCCTTACTGGAATGAACTTCAGTGGCTTAAAATGGAAACATGGGTTTCAAACAGTGTGGAAACTCTCTTTAGAAATAATCTAATAAAATTAAATGGAAGAGTACAGGCTCTTGGCTTTACAGTACTGAACGATGGTTTGGCCAACGTGTACAGAAGCAGAGCAATATTAAAACACTGCTGTCAAGTGATGCAGGGCCATCCACAACCCCTCCTCACTTAGTAAACACCTCCATTCAGGCTTCCAGAGTGGGGATACCTCCAGAACTGTGCCTGTGTTTGGCCAGATAAATGCTTTGATGCTGCAGCTGCTAGTGAGGCTTGTACAGATTCAGAACTGAGAACGGCCTAAGGGAAGTCTTAAAATCAGAACTGAATTTAAACATCCAATGAGGGTTTGGAAACTTACATGCCATGGGGCTTTAGGATCTGTCTTTTTGCTTTCTCTGTTGAATAGAATTAAAAACAAGGCAAGTGTATCTTGCATTCCCTCCAAGGAGCTCTTGAACTACTGAATGGAAGTTGAGGTGGATCACTTACCATGTGCCAGACAGTGAGTTAAATGCTTTACAGGTATTATCTCCTTTAATTCTTGCTGTATTCTTAGGAGTTGGGTATCATCGGTCCCATTTTACAGAAATGCATGAGTTCTTTGTGGAATAGGGTTTGTATTCAGTGCCAAGCTACAGCTTCCTAGGCCCTGTCTTCAGCTTGGCATTCTAAGTCCTGATCTGGTTGTAAATCGTGAGTTTCCTTTAAAAGCAATCCATGTTACTTTCCCTTAAGAAAATAGTCACATAACTATCTTGAGAGAGGAGGTGCCATAAAACACATTATGTTTTAAAAAAAACCCCCAAAAACCCCACACATTATGTTTAAAAGCGTAGGATTTATTTTTTTTTAGTTGTACAAATTTGTGGTAAAAAATCTTTTAGATGACTACATTACAGATAAGAGTTAAAGAACCTGCCAGTTTATAACAGTGAGTGTGAAAGTAATTCCAGGCCAGGAAGATTTTAATTGAAAAAGAGTACATATCTGAATTAATTAACAAGGGGCCATGAACTTTAAAAATGGTGCTATTTTGAAATGCTGGTGCCGGACAGGTGTCATTGTAATGGGATGGGAGATGAAGCACCTACCTGAGAATTCCCTCCAACTCTGGAATCAATAGACGGTAGTGGTTGGTTGGGAAGTCCCATTAAGGGCGGCAGATGCTGGCACTGTTTTAGGAAGCTTCCCTTGGGGACCAGCTCAGGGTAACAGGTAGAGGACTGAAAAGGGGGACCTTCAAACCGAAGGTCAGGTGGGCTTTCAGGTCTGGAGGCATCAAGGGCCCTGGTAGGATGAACACAAAGCTTAGCTCCCCTGCCCTCCTCTGCTCAGGGTAACCCTTTAAGGTAGTGGTTAACAGCATGGGATTTACAGTTTAAAGGACTGTGTTCAGATCTCTGCTGTGCCACTGCATAGCTGTGTGATGTTTGGCAAGTCACTTCACCTCTCTGATTCTTAATTTCTTCATTATAAAACAGGATTTTTATACTACCTCCTATAGAGTCCCATGAAGTTTAATTAGTTAAGTTATGTAAGGAACTTGGCAGATTTCCTGGTGCTGGAGCTAAAGGAACAGAACAAATTCATAAGAGTTAGACGGATACACAAATGGACAAAATGTCAGTATGTCAATTCCATGGGAGTCAGGTTAACACAAAAATGTGTAGAATATCATTAGTATATTTTCTCATTAAGTATTTTATGCTCTACTTGACTATAGTGAATGGAAAAAATATCAAGTGAAAGAACTTGCACAAGTTCACAAATAGACTTCTCCCATAAAGTCTAAAGTTCCTCAACATACATTTAGGAAAACAGGACCCTTGAGGTTGAAGAGAAATATAACATCCACTACCTTCAAGGAAATTACAACCTAGGGCTAAACCTATACTAGCAAGGACAGAAGACGCTTTCTTCAAAATACTTGTATGACATTAGGTTTACCTTTACATTTTTATTCTCTAGAATGATTCTTTTTTCTTTAGGTTCATTTAACAATTTTAATGCATTTTTATGGAATAAAACATTTGTTTATTTATTATTACTGAACAATACATTTCCCAGGAAAGGCTAGCTTGACAAAACTTTCATGCATACCTGAAAGACTGGCTGATTGGTTGTGACCCCATTAGTTTGAATCAGTGATACCCATTCATTATTCAACCGACATTTATTGTGCACCTACTATGTTCCAGGCACTTTGCAGATGCACAGAGTAAAGAGGTGAGACAGGGCGACCCTCCTGTCATGAAACACACATACCTGTGGGCGATGCGGAGCAGCGCTAACGGCAAGCAGCCACCAGGTGTGTAGTGTCATCCGACCTCCCGCCATCCCCCATGGGACACCCCCACCCCCCGAGATAGGTGCTACTACACACCCTTCTTACAGAGGGGCACAGAGAGGTAGAGCAACATTCCCAGGATCCTGCAGCTAGAAAGTGGCAGGGCTGGAATTAGAACCGTGGGTCTAGTTGTAGAGTCCAGACTCAACCATCGGGCTCTGCCGCCCCTTTAAAGAAGAAAAGCAACTGGTAAACAAGTAAACATAAAAAGAGTTTCAGAGACTGATAGTGCCATGAAGTGATAACCATTATGAAGAAATTAAACTGGACGTTAATAGGAGAGGTTAGCGGTGATTTCTCTGTGGGGCATGTTTGCACTGAACTCGGGGGTGGGGAGCATGAACTACTCGTGGCCTGATCGCCTGGGGGTGCCAGCAGAGGGGCGCTGGGGCAACGGAGCAGAAACAGCAGTGAGGGCAAAGCTCCCAGGAGGGGCGGGGCTATGGCATCCCAGAAGGCCAGAGGGCAGAGCACTAGAACAGAGGGCAGGTGGGGCCCGAGAGCTACACAGGGACCCGAAGTTCATTCCCAGAGCTGTGTGAGCCCTTTCACAGGTCGGGAATGCTACTCAGCACAAACTACGGACATAAGACCCTGGAGTGACTTTGTCTTGTGAAGGACAAGCCATCCTATTCTCGGTACTTTTGACATAGACGCACCCTCGGAGGAGCAGGTCCTTCTTGCTGCGTACATCACAGATGTCACCTGACCACAAATCTTCTGCCCTCGAGACTCGCTGCCACCAGCCAACTGGCCAAGCAGCTGCTGCTTGCTCCACAGGACAAGGAGCTCGTGATTCTCCCTCATCATTCTAGTCTCTGCACCTGGAAATACGTGCTGGGAGGGAAGGAAAGCCTACTGGAGAAACAGAATTAATATGATAGAAGAGAATTATTATAAGGGACTGGTGCACACAATCCTGGAGGCTGAGAAGTCCCAAGGTCTGCCCTACGCAAGGTGGAGACCCAGGAAGAATGGTAGTTCTAAGGCTTGAGAGCTGCAGACCTGATGGTGTAGGTTTGAGTCTGAGCCTAAAGACCTGGGAACCAAGAGGGCAGGAAGCAGGAGAATTCAACCTTCCTTCCCCTTTCTGTTCTATTCAGGCCCTCAACAGATCGGATGATGCCCCCTCCACCCCGACTTGGGGGTGGGGGGGTGCATCTGCTTTACTCAAACTACCAATTCAAATGCTAATCTCTTCCAGAAACAGCCTCATAGACACACCCAGAATTAACGTTTAACCAGCTCTCTGGGTACCCGGTGGCCAGTCAAGCTGACGAGAAAATTAACCATCCCAGAAGGGGAGCAGGCAGTACCCCCCCACCCCCCCCCCCCCGTCTCCATTATTTGCTCTGTTAGCTTCACCGTGCTTTATGGAAACTCCCTGTCCAGTCCTTCCTCCCCACAGTCTACAGCAGAAGAAAGCTAGAGTTGACAGAGAGAATCTCTTTGCCTTTTATCTCTGCTGCCTTTATGCCTGAATTCCAAGGAAGCTGATCTTTCCTGTGTTTACTGCTTTGTGCAGCCACTAAAGAAAGATGAGCAATTGTCTCTCTCTACCAACATTTCCAAAATGTGCTTGGCTGGAGATCTCATTTGCATGACAAAGATGCCCCATTAATGAGCCAGTGGCCTGGTGGGCCAGGTGGGCTTTGGGGCACACCCAAAGGGACTCTATGAAACTACAGAATTGCTTATTACGCATGATGCCCCCTCCAGACAACCACACTCAGACTGTGGGACAGCTTCCCTGGAGTCTGCGTTCTTTGTCCTTTGGAGGATCTGGAAGATAGCAGGGATCAGTGAGAACTATGCAGACTCCCAGCTCTGCTCAGGGGTCTTGGAGGCCATGCCTTCGAGGTGGTAGTGGGCTGACTCTTATTCAGAAGACTCACCTCTACTATAATTGTTTTCTTCCTGATATTCTGCTTTATAGATCAGTCATGTGACCTTTTGAGGCCACAGGGTTTGCACTGTTGAATAGTTCTTCAGAATAACGCACGCGTCCTGAGTGTGTGCTGCGTGCCAGGCACCATTCCAGCGTTCTCGTGGGTTATTTCGTGTAACACCGATGGCTGCCCTTGAGCTACGGGTGATTATCGTACCCATTTTACAGATGAGGACACTGACCCTAACCACATCTGAAGTCCACCAAGGTGGACAGAAATGCTCTCCTTGCTGGGCTCCCTGAGCTGTGTGGGAAACGGAATTCCTGTCTTTTCAGGATGCCACTGCTGTCTCCCACTGTCCCTTCCCCTCTCCTCTCTCCTAACAGATCCTGGATTTGCTCAAAGTGACCATGCTAGGGGACCGGGGGTTGGCTCCATTTGTATACACACAGGATTTGTGGGAAGACAGGTGCGAGGCTTTTCTCTCTCCAGTTCTCCAATCACTTTTCCCCTTTTCCTGAGGGTGTGTCTTCATCTTTTCCACGCGAAGAACATCTTTCTCCTTCTCTCTGGTCTCCCCAGACCCATAATCGATGCTCTTTCTTTACTTCGATTAAAAAAATCCCCATCCCAGTGGCATTTTTTTTTGTTTGAGTCTCCCTCAGATAGGTCCAGGAAAGAGGGCAAAGAGCCCAGATTCTATTTGGGGAAATCTTGATCTACGTGTTAATTACGCACCTCAGTTTTCACAGTGTGTTACTTTGGTTGCAGACCCAGCCTAAGCCAGATCCAAGTGGATTGTGCAACCAAACCCTGGGAAGGACAGTGACCAGTGATGGGGTTCAGGATACTCTACCCCCAAATACGGCACCTTGGCGTGTTGCAAATTTTAAGATAAAGGAGTCTGAGAAAACAGCAGAACTACCTTCTCCCCTGAAAAAGTTCATAAAATCCTCATGTGATGGATGCCCTCCTTATACCCATAGGAAAGAGAATCTTTGTCTCCCAAGACAAAGTGACACCAAGAAGAATCTAAGCAAACAGGACATGCTAAGTCTCCCCTGTTTACTAGCCTTCCTCCTACCCCTTAACCTGTCATGTTCCTCCACGACTGTCCTTCCTCAAACCCAGCATAAAAATACCCAGTTCTCTTTCTTTGGGTCTTCCTTTCCTTATGAAGGCGCCCATGTCAGGTAAAACTTAACGAAATGTGTATCCTTTTCTCCTGTTCATCTGTCTCTGGCAGTCTACTTTTCAGATCCAGTCAGGCACCCTACAGGGGTCCAGGAAAAATTTTGCTTCCCTCCACAGGGTGAACCCACGGCTCGGGAGCCCTGAATGGTGCTCGGTCTGTGCTTGACTTTCGTGTCTGTTTCTCTGTGATAGTTTCATTTCTCTCCCATGAGAAGGAAAGCATGGCTGATGGCATCTCCCAAGATTTGTATTTAACAACTTCACAGAGGGACTTACAATCCCCCCCTTTTCTCCCTCTGGGAGGATTCGTTGGGCCAAGCAAAGACCCAGAGTAATAACATGATGGCCCAGAGTTGCCATGGGGATCACGGGGCTCTGAAGAGAAGGGTTGGGCAGATGGAACCCTAGATATCCAAGACAGTTCATCGTCCTCATTAATGTCCCAGTACAGCCTCTAAGGTAAGCACATTATTGGACTTAACTGAGAAATTATTTCTGACTTTTAAGCAGTTGCCTATGGCCTTCTGTTTCGATGTTAGTTTCTGCCAAGAAGAATCCAAGCCCTCCTGCTACCCTACTCCCTGCATGTGTTCCTTTCCCATGTCCCCCCGCCAAGTACCTCCCTGGATTGTACGAATTCAGGCTGTCCTACCTTGCCTTCTCTAAAGACACATTATTAGCTCACACCTTTTACTTCTTTCTCACTTCCTGCTTGTACCTCCTAATTAGCACCTTTTCTATAATTTATTAAGCCAGAACATAATGCTGACAATGTGCTGCCTCGCTCCCTGGCCATTTTATTCTACATTCTTTGGTTCCCAACTAGATTGTGGGTCCCTATTGGCAGGGACCTTGTCTTATACTTCCTTCTGCTGTACTTCATGTCATAATGTCAAGCGTACCAGTTAGGTTTGCATAGCAAACCACCTTAAAACTTAAGCTGCACCTTAGGAGCTTAAAATAACAGCCATTGACTTAGCTTGTGCTTCTGTGAATTGACGATGTGAGCTAGGTTCGGCGGCGCTGTTGTGCTGGCCTTGTCTGGGCATACTCACAGATCTGTGCTCGGTGTCATGTCATGTCCGAGGCGCTGCTTCTGTAGTTGGCTGAGGTGGAGGGATTGATTGGCTGCATGGTTCTCAGCAGCCAGCACACTAGCCCAGCTCCTTCACGTAGTGACAGCAGATTTCCAAGACAGCGAGAGAGGAAAGGCTCGGTGTGCAAACACTTCTCTTGTCACCTTTGCTTTTTTTTTGGTGTTTGGATACATCCTTTTTTTTTTTTTTAACATCTTTATTGGAGTATAATTGCTTTACAATGCAATGGTGTGTTAGTTTCTGCTTTATAACAAAGTGGATCAGTTATACATATACATATGTTCCCATATCTCTTCCCTCTTGCGTCTCCCTCCCTCCCACCCTCCCTATCCCACCCCTCTAGGTGGTCACAAAGCACCGAGCTGATCTCCCTGTGCTATACGGCTGCTTCCCACTAGCTAGCTATTTTACGTTTGGTAGTGTATACATGTCCATGCCACTCTCTCACTTCGTCCCGGCTTACCCTTCCCCCTCCCCATGTCCTCAAG
>NC_041227.1:46823592-46851359 GCF_002837175.3 Physeter macrocephalus | reverse complement strand
TAGTTTCTGGCCTTACATTTAGGTCTTTAATCCATTTTGAGCTTATTTTTGTGTATGGTGTTAGGGACTGTTCTAATCTCATACTTTTACATGTACCTGTCCAGTTTTCCCAGCACCACTTATTGAAGAGGCTGTCCTTTCTCCACTGTACATTCCTGCCTCCTTTATTGCTTTTGTCCCATTGGCCAGAGCAAGTCACATGGCCAAGGTCAGAGTCAGCATCAAAGGAGAGCAACAACATGGATACAGGAAGGAGAAGTTTTGCTGATTACATAAGGTATGTTCAAAGTCTCAGTAGACATATACATATCTGCCCAGTTAAATTGTATATTTTCTTTTAAAAATCTAGCTCTTAAAAAATCAGTAGAGATGATTTACTTAAAATCATATTACCTCTGTAGTCATGTTCTATTTTTTTTTAATTGGCCTTTTTTATACTACATTTTCTCACCTTCTCTCTCTCTCTCTCTCGTTTCTCCTTTGATCCTTTCATTGACTGGTTGGAATATATTTATCACTCTGAAGTTGGATCCTGCACTTTAGGGCTTTGTGTGTGTGTGTGTGTGTGTGTATGTGTGTGTGTGTGTGTACGTGAATATATGCATGTGTCGGTAAATAGGGAAATATTTCTCCTTTGCCCAGTTTTAATGTCCTATAATCCAATGTCACATTCTTCAAACATGAGTCAAGTTAGAATGGGAACAAACTGAATACATACATGATTTCCACATGTGCTAATTTTCTCAATGTTCTGTGCTAGGAAAAGCAACAATACCAAAGCTGGTTGGACAGGGCATTCATTCCTTAGGTATAAGTTTTATGCCACCTTTGAAGCAGACTCTGGAAAACAACTTTGAGGCAGTGATGCTGTAATGGTGGCAAACAACCATGGTCCATTGAACTTCCGATTCAGCAGCCAGGGATGGTGACCTTTACCTTCGTGGGTGAAGTTCACTCCTACCGGAGAAGGTCCAAGCGTGTCAACTAACATTTCAGGTCAACAAAGCACTTCAACTATTTTGACCAATGGTTACTCAATATACATTTTGCTCACTCCACTGAATGGCCCCCTGTAGAGAAATGTGTGGCACATCAAGAAAATTATTCAGACCTTTTATTTGGAGGAGTTTATCAAATTTTAGAACTTTTGAAGCAGAAGGCCAAAATAGTGTAATAGTTTAAGAGACTGCCTTGAGGTCTAATCCCCATAATAAGCCCTCATTGTATATCACTCGTTGTAGTTCTGTTTCTCTAGTCAAACCATTACTAACATTCATTTTTCCCCTTTGCCATTTCCAACAGCATTGGGAAGAAGTGGCACAGAGCCTTAGTTTGGGTTTTCCCCAGAAGCAGATACTGAGACAAGGGCTTGGGAGTAGAGAGTTTATTTGGGAGACAGTCCCACAAAGCTCTGTGAGGAGGTGGAGAGAGTGAAGCAAGGAAGAAAGAAGGCAAGAGACAGAGTGTTACTGAGTGTTGCCCCTGGGGGCACCTGGTGAGCAATCAACCTCAGAGTCAACACCGCGATGGAGAGGAAGGCTGGGCATCCATCCACCTGTCCCCACTCTCCGCTGGGTGAGGACTGTCCCCAAAGTCATTCACTCTGTTGCCTCAGTCTCCCCATCTGATAAATGAAGTCATTGCGATATTTTTCTAGGCCAGGAAAAGGTGGATTAGACAAAATCCAATGAGAGGAGATGGCATATCAGGAGGTGGTGAGCTCTGTTTACCGTTTAAAATTGTGTTTTTAGTACAGGTGCCCTAATAAAATTCGATTTCTGCGTACAATTGTAAAAGTGAACCATTAAAATCGTTCCCTCGAGTCAATTAGATCCTGCTGCCTACCAACCAGTGGTTTAGAACAACATTTATCCTCTTGCTTGTGGTCTGTGGGTCAGCTGTGTCTCAGCCGGATGTGGCTCAAGGTGGCAGTTGGGTTGATGTCTACTCCCTATGTTTCTCCTTGACCAGTAGCCGCTGAGGTTATGCCCTTTCCATGGAAGTTCACAGCAGTGCGGGAGGCATGTTCAGGGCTTCTGGGCAAATGGTGTTCATTAATATTTCATTGACCAGAGCAAATCAGGCCCAAAACAAGGGGTGAGGAAGTGCCCTCAGTCCACCATGAAGCCACGGCAATGGCAGGGACATTTAATTTTGTAACCAGGAAGGAGTGAAGAATTGAAAGCAATAATCCTACCCACCGTACCATTCTCATGTTCAGAATCACTTCTCATCAGCCTCTTAATCATACCTGCTCTTTTGGCCTCTTCTGAACCCCACGCAGTGCCTGGCTGGGTCTCTCTACTGAGATTTCCTCTCACTGTCATGGCATTTCCTATAGGGAAAATGTCTGTAGTAGACTGTTTTGGTGCCCGCCATGCAACCATTCCCCAGCTGCTGTGAGTGTTGGCTGCTAACGGCCCAGAGCTGCTCCCTTCTCCGGAGAACTGCCCTCTGTTGATGGGATGCCCCACCCTAGGAGGGGAAACCCAGAGACATGATGGACTTACGCAGAGTGCAAAATCCAGCCCCATGCCTCAAGGTGAGGACAGCTTGGCAATATAATTTAGGTTCCAGAATGTTCCTGTGGATCAGCCCTAGGCTAAATGTTCTTTGAGACTACATCCTATCTTATTTATTTTCCTATCCTAACTCTCTTACTCGTTTGCAGTTTTCTCCTAGGAGAATGTCCTCAAAAAATTAAATGCCCCCAAGTCTTTTTCTCAGGCTCTGCTTCTAGGGGATCTGACCTAAGACAATGCCTGTTTTTTGGCATCTCTTTTAGTGCCTCCACAGCACCTGCCATTTCGCCAGCTGTAACTACGCATGGGATGAATAAAAACTTAGACATTTTCCTTGCTTGGGATGGATGCATGAAGCCTCCTCAAAGCCTGCGCCCAATATTTCTAGTCATCTGTACCAATATCTACTTTGTATCTCTTCATCTTGGCCACACGGTCACTACAGTTCCTTATCCAACGTCTTATATGATCTGTGTATGTCCAGGGCATCTCCCTCATCCATCGCATCCAGAAGGAGTTGTGTTTAGTCGGGTAAGTTTTTTAAAAAATATTTTATTTATTTATTTATTTATTTATTTATTTATTTATGCTTATGTCAGGTCTTAGTAGCGGCACGCGGGATCTTCATTGCAGCATGAGGGATCTTTTGTTGTGGTGCGCAGGCTCAGTAATTGTGGCGCGAGGGCTTAGTTGCCCTGAGGCATGTGGGATCTTAGTTCCCTGACCAGGGATTGAACCCACGTCCCTTGCATTGGAAGGTGGATTCTTTGTCACTGGACCACCAGGGAAGTCCTTAGTCTGGTAAGTTTTGACTTGGTGAGCCCCTAAGTTTCCTAGTGACCACTCTCCCTTTTCTTTTCACACAGAGATGTTAACCTGGAGGTCCAGGACAGGGGAGGCTGTTGTTCAAGGACTTTAGAAATGACAGATCTGTGTTCAAATCACAGTTCTGTCATTTACAAGCTGTAGTTTTGGCCAAGTTACCTAACATCTTAAAGCCTCAGTTCAGCGTCTATAAATTAAGTACAATGGTACTTGAAGAACAATATTCTCCTTTGCACTCAGAAAAAATGTGTGGTTACAAATGCAGTTTTCTACAGTGCTATGAGCTGCTTTTGAGCAGAGTTCTGAATCTCAAGTGTGTTTCATGTAGAGAAAATGGGACAATATACAGGTATCAGGCAGCCCTGAGCCTGGAACATCACAGTGACGGCTTTCACTCATGAGGTGCTTGCTATGTGTCAGCCACTAGGCTCAGCCCTTCACATGTGTTGTCTTGGAATCCTGTCAGCAACCTGACATTGTTGTACCTCCTGCCTCTTTGTGGCTATGGGCAGTTGATCAGCCAGTGACCTTGAAAATGTTTGCAGCTGTTGACTTCCATCTCAGGAAATCAAGATTTGGGAGAAGGTGGAGGAATTGGACTGGGAAATGCAGACGTGTGTTGCCTGGAAGGACCGGATGTAATGAAGAAGCTCACCCACTGCACTCAGTGAGAACATCTGAGCTAAGAGGTTTTTACCCCAACCGTGCATCCTATGGTCCATTTTTGTTTGCTTTCTGTAGAAGTCAGTCTTCATCATCTCTTCAAGACTCATTGGTCCCATTGGTTCTTGTAAAAGTACACAGCACTCTTATTTCATTTTCCTTCCATGTACCCAAATCCTTTCCCCAGCCTTGCTTTCATGTTCAGATTTCTGCCTTTCCCCAAATAAATTGCTTGGACTTTGGGGGGATATAATCCTGATTTGGAGGAAGAAAGACCAAAAAGATAAAAATACCTTCCTCTCCTTTACACTCAGGAAACTGTGATTTCAACTACGATTTTCTACAAGGCTGAGAGCTGCCGGTTGCCTGGTGCCTCTTAGCAGTGTCCTGGATCTGAGATGGTAGCTCCACCGTTTTTTTTTTCCATATCCATGACTCCTATTGGCACCGAATACAGCTGTGTAAATCTCCAGCCACTAAATTCTGCTCTGCAATCCCCCAGGCTATTCATTTATTATTAATTACAACCATTATTTATATGGAACTGGAGAGTTTTACATCAAGGCTGAGGCCCAGCTAGAACATAAAGCTGTGTGGGGACCAGCTCAGAGGCAAAGGGACACGAGGGATCAGTAACCCTTATCCCCTGTCACTCTCCTCCCTCCCCCACCAAGGACACAGGTGGAAAGAGGAGGTGTGAACGGGTACAGACAGGAAGCTGAGGGAGGAGTACACCTTGCATGAGCTTTTATGCTCTGACAAGTTCCTTTTTGAAGCAGAGGGAGCAGCTGAGGAGGCAGAGATGGTAATATATTCTGAAATTTTATGGTTGGAAGGATAGATCATTGTATACATTAATTAATTTATTTATTCAACAGTCAATCACTGAGTGTTGATTATGTGCTAGGTGTAGGGAAAACAGAGATGCACAAAACAGACATGGTCCCTACCCTCCTGGAACTTGCATGCTGGTCGCATTAATACACACAACTGAGACTAGGGCAGTAGTCTGGGTGTTGGGGTGGGGGAGGGCGGTGGGGTGGAGTGGTCAGGGTGGCAGGAGTGGGATAAGAGGACGGACAGTTACTTAAGAGCAAACGCAGCATGAACATCCTTTTCATGGAGAGCCGTCGCATGTCAGCATGGCAGTTTTCTAGGTGTAGATTTCTGTTCTAACTCTCTCTTGGACGATGAACTCAGAGGCTATTACTCCAACAGCAATAGTGTAGGGTGTCAGTTGTTATTTAACACACACTAATCTGGTTTTCTACATGCCAGCTACTGTTCTGAGTGTTTTATACATACTGATTCATTTAATTGACAAAACATCTCCTCAAGGTAGATTCTGTTTTTGTTCTCATCTTATAGAGAAGGAAACTGAGGCACAAAAGTTTAGCTATCTTGCTGAGTTATGCAGATGTAAACCTGGCGTCCAAATTCAGGCAGTCTGGATCCAGAGTGATCCTTTCAAACACCTGTGCTTGGATTTGAAGATGCTGCAGCTCCACCCATTGCCTCTTATCACAGTAAATTACCATTCATTCCCCCAAAAAGAATGTATCAAATGCTAACTACATGCTTAGTGCTAAGAATACAGAGAGACAGAAAGCAAGTTGGGAGTAACTGCCTGGTGGGTATGGGGTTTTCTTTGGGGGTGATGAAAATGCTTTGGAACTGGCTGATTACACAACATTGTGAATGTACCACATGCGACTGAAATGCTTGCTTTAACACAGTTAGTTTGATGTTAGGTGAATTTCACCTCAAAAAGCAAAAAAGAAGAGAGGGGTGAATATGAAAGACCTGAAGGGGCGAGAGAGGTGTGCCCACTTCATTCTAATGCAGTGGGGGATGGATGCTAGCAGAATCTTGCACAGTAGCTTATGTATTGCTATGGGGACCAAGACGAGGCAGTGATTTATTCAGCCTCAGTGGTCAGGGAAGCTTTCACCGAGGGTTTCTATTTGAGCTAAGCCACAGCAAAGATCATAAATCCAGGCGGCCCTGTGGGACAGGACGGTAATGTAAATGTGTTGTCAGCAGAAAGGCAACAGAATGGGGTACAGAGTTTGTCAAGTGTCCATGTCCCATCCTCTCCCCAATATCCAACAGGCTCCGCCCTTTCTTTCCACCAGGGTTTGTGTGCCTACAAACCTGAGAATCACCAAATCACGGTAAATGCCTGTTTTTCACATGATGTGTCGGGAGTGGAATGAAGGTAAGGAACTCTGAGATAGATTGGAACTGAGCTGGACAGTTCTGCAAACTCCTTTCTATCTTCCTAGATTTTATAGTCTGTTGTCACTGACTCTACACTTCTCAAAACCAGGGTTTCAGCTTTGTCGGGGGGCTGCACCTGGCACTTGGGGAATTGGAGCCAGACTCTGTAGCTCCTCTGGCAAGAGCATCTTCAGAAGGCACATGTTGCCCCTCAGATCTGGGTCTAAAGCCCAAACAAGGGCCTCTTCCAGGACCTCAGCCATGCCCTACAAGGTAAAACGTGCTAAGAGTAGGTGTAGATATTGTTAACCCAGTCACGGTGGATTTAAAGTTTGTCTTCCTCACCGTGAAACTGTGGGCATCATACGGCCTCCTCAGAGTATGAGTCCAGACAGAGTCAAGTGCAAGTGGTTCACTTGTGGGATGATCCCAGGAAGCACCAGTAGGGAAGTAAGGAAGTGCTATAGGGAAGGGGAGGAAGCAAAAAGGATGGAGTGTTCAACGAGGTGGGCAAGTAGAGCTTAGCCCCACTGGGGAATGCCGAGAAGCAGTGTGGGACATGAGCGTTACCAACCTAGGGCAGAGGACACTGCAGCATCGCCCTGCAAACCCCTGGTCATCGGTTGCTGAAGGCTGCTTCCAGGGGTGTTAGCTCTCCAGCACCTCTGGCTTTTCCTCAATGATCATAGAAAGGGTTCCTGCAGCCAGAAACAAAACATACTAACAAGAAACTGCTCAGACAGAGAGTCTTGCATGTAGAGGTGAGGACCCCGAGGATAAGGGCAGGGCTCTGGCAGCTCTGCTACAATGTGCAGGGCTGAACTGAAGTTCCCATCTTCTGTCTCTGTTCACCATCTTTTTTTTCACCCCAACCAACAACCATAATAATAATCCATCGCAGGCAGAGAAGGTTTCTTCCAATGTGCCAGGCGTTGTACTCAGCTCTATCCATTGATCAGTTATTTAGTTATTCAACTATTCAGCCAAATTCTTCAAATACTCCCCACAGCCAGGAGCTGTGATAGAGTCTGTGAATAACGTGGTGTGCAAAACAAGCGCTGCCTCTACCCTTACGGGAGGGTGGACTAGTGTGGGAGCAGGCATGAATTGAACAGTGATGTAAATAAATGTCTGTGCTCGGGTGAGGGTTCTGATGCATGCACTGCACTTCCTGGAGATCCGATTAATTAGCCCCGGGGTTTAGAGGAAAGTGCACAGGAAAAGGACATGTAAGCTGAGGCTTGGAAGATGAGCAGGAGAAAACGAGGAGAGAAGTAGGATCAGAACACTTCAAGTAGAGACAACAGCACATGCACAGCCCCTGAGGGAAGATAGAACATGGAAAACTGGAGAAACTGAGAGCAGGCCAGGTGTGGCTGGAAAATCATGAGCAAGGTGGGTGTGTGGTGAGTGGTAGAGAGGAAGCTTGGAGACTGTGAAGGACACATGAAGGATAAATGCAGTGGAAGCCACTGCCAAGTTCAAGCTACAGCCAAGGGGTAGGGAGGGGGAAGAGTCTGACGGCATTTTAGCAGATGGCTCTAGTTCCAGAGTTCTGAATGGTTGGAGTAGATCAGCCACAATTTGGGAGACCAGTGAAGAGACGACCCCAGCAACTTACCAGCAAGGTACAAGTAACCTTCGAGGTGTGGCAGGAGAAGAAATGGGGAGGTATGAGTGGAATGCGGAGATCTCAAAAAAGGAAAATGCACAGGACTTGATGAGTTGGTGGATGTGAGGAGAGGGGAGGGGGAATGTCCAGAAAGACTCCGAGGTGCTGGCTTTGTGCCATTTACACAGATGGGAGTGGTTAACTCTTTAGTGCTTACTCAGCTTCTGGAGATGGGGACTACCTTTATCACTCATTTAGTGAATGAGGAAATAGAGGCTCAGAGAGGTTAAGAAGTGAGCGTAAGGCCACAGAGCTAATAAGTTGCCAGCTAAGGACGTAACCGAAGAGCCAGTAGATATTAAAACCCATGTGCTCTATCACCCTCTGCGCGGCACCTGCTCTGTCCTGTCCAGTTCCACTGCCTTGCATATGGTACCTTTGTGTATCCCTTATGCGGTCTCTCTAATTAAATCACCCAGCCACCGTGTAGGTGTTATCCTTTTGGAAACCAGCTCTGTGCTTGGTGCCATCTAATAAACCAATCAATGGAACTAATTTGTGCTAATAGGGCAAAAAGTATCCACTTGATTGCAGGCTTTCTGAACAGCACCTTTGTGCAAAGTTATACAAAGAGTGTTCAGGGCTTTGACATCCTGGCGGGGTAGCTTGTGACCCCACTAAAAATCCCACGGGGAAGTTTGACTGCCCACCCTTGGGCAGCAGCACTGGCTCTGCTAGAAAGAAAGGCTCAAGGTCGGCTCAGAGCTCCCACACAGACAGCCTTGATCCTAAGATCAGGTTCCGGAAGAAACAATGTGTAGATGTCTGTCATGTTTTTTTCTTTTTAAACCTTAGCAGTTCTCCTACTTAAAAGCATACTCTAGAAATGCACGTTGACTGGCCTGGGATTTTCTAGAAGCTGTCGGCTGGTTTGAAGACATAAATCAGGAATATTGAATGGACTCTGAACACCAAGGGAAAGCTTAAAACAACATTTTATTTTCAAATTTGGCCCTTTATATTATGAAAAAGTAACAGTCATGCTCATAAACCAATTCATTCACGTACTGCAATTCATGTACTGAAGATTTTTTTCCCATTTTCAGGAATCACCTAAAGTGAGCAATATAGGAAATCTCAAGGAAGATTATTGTCCAAATTAAAGGCAAATGTCTCAGATGACGTGACCTTGCTCTTTTGTTAACTCAGTACCACAAACGGTGGGCAAGTGTTGGTTTGTTGCCATTTCAAATATTCTCTTTCTCCTCCTGGGGACACTCACCCAACTGGAGTGGGACCTCAAAACTGGGGTAAGTACCAAGCTCTCGTACGTGGCCACAGGTAGCTGTGTGCCGTGTGTTAAGAGGAGATGTGTGCCTCGCTACCACCGTTTCAGCAGATGAGTTAAATCCGCTCAACAGCACTGATTCTCAGTCCGTAGGAAATGTCACGCCAAGTGGCCGCCATCAGGCACTGCATGTAACCATCACCTCCGTTCCAGGTACCCGCTTCAGGAGCTCGGAAAGCAGGTGCCGTTGGGATGGGAACCTCATTTGTCTGCTGGTTTTTGCGTGTACAGGTTTCCTGCTTTCTTTCGACTTCTTTGCCTTCTGTGATTGTCTGACTGTCAGAGGATAAAGAAAAACACGCCCAATAAAGCCCTTTTCATCTTCTGAATAGATGGGAAATGGTGTTTATGAAGACACCCACCAGAGGACCCCTATAGTGAAGTTACTTTGTGTCAAAAACTGACACCTTGAGAACATTGCAGGAACATTTAAAATTCTTCCCCCAGAAGCTTGGAAATTATGTGTTTCAAAATCCTTCAGGGGCTTTGATAAATAGCCTCTGAATCTGAACAATCTTGTGTTTATTATGGGTTCTGATTTTTAGAAATATAATTTGTTATTCTAGGGCCCTGATAAGCTCTTCTCCATTCCCCTGGAAAGCAGAGCAAGGAGAAATTAATGCATATTTCAACAAGGAGCATATTTGAGTCCAAATATTTGAGTAGAAGCAAAAATAAAAGGTGGATTAGGTCATCCTGATACATGTTCTAAATGAGTTACAGAAATACTTCATGCAGTAGGAGAAGCATAAGCACAGCCTCATTTACCTTTGGAATGATTGCTAAAGGAATTATGTTCATATTGGAGAGGGTTCCTTGTATTTATGGCATATATGGCATTATGGGCAAATGTGACTAAAACACAGTTTACCGCTGTGGCTTCAAAGAGGAACACTTAGGAACACTTAACTTGAAATTTTGATTTAATGTTAATAAGTTAAGCTTCTTGGAGCTTGTGAGAGACGGCCTACTGATATTCATCTTGGGAACTTTCTTATCTTGGGAGATACTTAAAGCCCAGGATATTCTTGGTTCGATAGATCAGCACTTCTCAAACTTTCATGTGCACACAAATCCCTTGGGGACCTTGTTAAAATGTAGGCTCTGATCTGCAGGTCTGGGGTGGAGCCTGAGAGGCTGCATTTCTAACAAGCTTCCGGGTGATGCAGTGACTGGGACCAGTACATGGATGGTGTGGATTTTGTGTGTCAGGCACCTCTGGCCTATTCTAGGAAAACTGGACGAGTTGCACACATTCAAATCTTCCTTTAGATTATGAAATTCGCTCTATTTTTCTCTTTAAAAGAAAAGCTACATGGAAATAATTCAGAAATGTATGTATAAAAGAAAGAGGCAAAGACCATATAATTCATATGTAACCACTCTTAACATTAGAGTATTTCTGAGTGGTTCTCAACCCTCTGTCAGCATCACAGCTGCCAGAGAACCTTTCATACACCCCAGACACTGGGACCCACCTGTGTGAGTAACCCTGGACTAAACCTACCTGTAAGTGAACACAGGGATGGAATAAGTGGGAAATACCTAGTGTTCTGTATGCAGGAGAGAGAGGGTTAAACATGAGGGGATCTTTGAAAGAGAATCTTGAGAGACTAGAGTGAGGAGTGACCCTGGGCACAGGGGTTCCGAGAGCAGGCATTATAGATATAAAAAACTCCTAAGTTCTAGGGTGAACTGAGAGCCTTCCAGGGTGTCTGCAGAGATGCTGTCTCCCCAGTCCTCTCAGGTGGGGTTCATTCTTGTGGGAATGATGTCACTGGGATCCAACATCATCGACACAATTCCCAACACATTACAGGCCATGCATGGCCATGACTCCCTAAGGAAAAGATCCAGGCAGCCAACAGAACAGGGTCATATATTCCCTCATTCCCTAGTTGTGTAGACAATGGCTGACCACAGCTCCAAGGGTAAATATGAAAACAGTGGGAAGAGGTTTACTGCATCCATGTGGATGGTTACCGTGTAGATGGAGGATCCCTGCTTTATTTTGAATGCAAAGAACAGGAACCCAGGGGTCAGATGGATGAACATACGGTATTACTGTATAAATTGGTCTCAGTTTCACAGAGGGCTCTTGCCTTTGACTCTAGCAGAAAATATGTTCATACTTTTAGCCAGTAAGATATAAAAAATAATAATATTGGCCCAAGTAATAACAAGATAGCATAAAATCTGAAAACATTTCAAAGATTTTATTGTATTAATTAAAGGAGAAAAGCCATATGGTCACCTTAATAGATGCAAAAAGCTTTTGATAAAATCCTCATGATAGAATTTAATAGAACAAAACAAAACAAACAAAAACAGAAATGAAAGGGAAGTTACTTTACCTAAAAACATGCCACCAAAAACTATTCCGACTGGTGAAGTATTAGAACCATTCCCTTTAGTTCAGGAATAAAACAAAGATAATCACTGTAGTTGTTTCTATCTGTATTACCGATAGCCAATGCTGCAAGTAAATGAAATCATATACAGCAGGAAGAAACAAAACAGTCATTATTTTCTGATGATATGATTATCTACATTGAAAAAAAGCCCAATATATGTATGCTATTTATTACTACAAATTCAACAAGATTTCTGGATACAAGATCAATAATCAGAAACAAATTAGAAATATAATAATAATGATAATAATAATAATAAATCCATCATCAAAAGTAACATGAATTCTAAGAGGCAAGAAATATTTATCTATCAAAATAAGTACAAAACCATTGTGGAGAAAAATGTAAGTCTTTAGTGAAATACATATAAAATAAGCTAAATAAGAGGAAAATATACCATATCATAGATAGGACGTTGAAATTGCAGTTACTTCTAGGCATATAACTTAGAAAAACTCTCAAGCATGAACACTGAGGTAAGTTCTAGAATATCATTGCAGAACTAGTTATAAAGGAAAAATAAAAATCAAGTAGCTTAACTGTCAATCAGTAGAAGAAATGGATACAAAAACATATATTACAGTATTTAAATGGGATAATATACAGCATTTAAAATGAATGAGCTAGGTCTATATGTATCAATACGTGTGAATCTAAAAACAATGTTGAGTCAAAAGAGCAGGTTGTGAAGAAATACGAAGAGTGATAGAATGTAAAATTTTAAAACAAAGAAAACAAGACTAAATGTTTTCTAATGGATGCCTATGCACATAGTCAAAGTATAAAATTATGACTGAGAATAATGCACACCAAAATCAGACTCATGTTTGCCTCTGGGTGAGAGGGAAATTTAATGGGTGAGTGCTTCACCTGTATCTGTAGTATTTTATTTCTTTAAAAAGAGGAGAATCTGAAATTAACTTGATATTGGTTAAAGCTGAGTGATGTGTTAGTTGTGTCATTATTCATTTCATGACAGTATTTTTCTCAACTTATCTCATCCCTGCTGGTTTCATCGTAGAAGCTTCATCTTCATGGCAGGAACTGTATCCTATACTTTTTCTTCTCCCAAAGCAGAAGGAACCTCCTAGAAATTGTTAGTTGCTTTCTCACTGTAATCCTAGCATGGCTTTGCATGAGACCTCTCAAAGTTTCTTCTCATTATCAAGGTTTTAATCCAAAATAAATAATTAGCAACTTGAACAGTGCTGACTGGAGTGTGGTGAACTCCATCAAATGATCGCTTGGGTGTTGGGAAATTTTGCAATTGGTGCTAAGTGATCTCCTTGACAAAGAGGTCAGCTTTGGATTAATCCACTTTATAAGAAATCCTGAGTACTTTTTTTTCCCGTTCTAAGTTCTCTTCTCAGTGGTTTAAGAATTACTTACAATGCTTTCACCCGTCTTTATAGCAGAAAAACAGCGATAGGTCCTCTGTGCAGATAAGACTACTGGAAACACAGTTGATTACAAATGCAGTGCCCATAGTGGTTTACCTACTAAATGTTTGTGCTGATCACATGGTCTCCCACCATCAGAGGTCTGCAAAAAAGGACAACTGGCCATATGTCACAACCTGTCCTCAAGTCAGTGTTGAAGGAGAACAGATCATCAATGACAGGAATTCAAGAATTGGGCATATCTCACTTAGTAGCAGGGGCTCTGTATGCAAATAATCAAGGCTGACCAGGCAGGTGAGCAGGGGCGCCAGGAATCTAGACATAGCGCCCGGCCAGGGGCAGCCAAGAGCAGGGATCACCTGGTGGAGTTGTAGGTATGGAGGTTGAGGGTGCTCAGGTTTTTTTTTTTTTTTGCGGTACGCGGGCCTCTCACTGTTGTGGCCTCTCCCGTTGCGGAGCACAGGCTCCGGACGCGCAGGCTCAGCGGCCATGGCTCACGGGCCCAGCCGCTCCGCGGCATGTGGGATCCTCCCGGACCGGGGCACGAACCCGCGTCCCCTGCATCGGCAGGCGGACTCTCAACCACTGCGCCACCAGGGAAGCCCGAGGGTGCTCAGGTTTAAGAAAAAAGCCAAGAGCCTAGTTACTGGGTCCATGAGGCATGACAAGATAAAAAAGTCAGCTTCATTAGAGGGGTGGGATAGGGAGGGTGGGAGGGAGGGAGATGCAAGAGGGAAGTGATATGGGGACATATGTATATGTATAACTGATTCACCGTTATAAAGCAGAAACTAACACACCACTGTAAAGCAATTATACTCCAATAAAGATGTTAAAAAAAAAAAAGTCAGCTTCAGAGGAATGAAGAGCAGAGACTAATGGTTCAATCTACCACGTTGGGCCGAAAGTACCCAATCCTCAACACACACACACATTCTAGTATCTGCCATTTTACCAACACACAGTAACTTCTTCAGACTGAGACATTATTTCTGATAAAGCTCTTGTTAACTGAGAGTTAACAAATGCAGACTTTAATAGTTACAAAGGACAGGAAAGTAATATTTTATTGATCCTTGTCTGCACTACATAAAACTTGATGAAGGAGCTCTTGTTATCCCCAGGTTTTATAAGAGGAAACGGTAGTTCAGCCAAAAGGTAATTAGATATTGCTAAAGATCCTATGCTTGTCAGCCGGGATTTAAATCCCAGTCCCTGTGACAGCAAATTCCCTGCCCCTGCACCACAGCAAGCTGCCTCCCTTATCAGGATAATTAAGAACAGGAATTAGCACCGAGGAGAGCAATTTTGATAAGGAATGAGAAACAGACCCTCAGGAGGGCAGCCTGACCGGTACACAAAGGGCAATACAAGCCTACCCCCAATTTGATCTACTGCTGTTCCTACTGTCAGGCTTGCTGACCTCACAGATTTGCTAGTGTGGTTCTTCTTCTAAGACACTGCTGTTGCTCTTGCTGTTCTGACGATCTGTACTTTCCCCAGTGTTTCAGAACCCAGAGTTCCTCCCCATTCCCGGTCTCCTCAGGCAGCTAAGGTGTCCCCTCATCAGGCTTTGGGTACACCACGGGCAGCTTCCTGGGCCTCATGGTCTAAATTTACAGAAGCAGCAGACGGCGCCTGAGAGTAGCAATTTGAAGAACTATTGGTTGGTTCTGGTTCTAAGATTAGCATCAAAGGCTAAATCAATAATGGAATGTTCCTCTCCCAGAGTCATGCAGATGGCAATTAGGACTGCATTACGGGATTACTCACATCCAATCCCTGTACCTGAGATCAAACTTGGCTAATTTGCCACTCTTATTTTAATTCCATCAATTAGAGAAATAAATTGCCAATAAAAGCTCATCTTTTAAGAAGGTTTATTTTAACCTTTTATAAAGTCCTTGGGCAAAAGCATAGAGAAGCGCTTCCTAAGTGATTGCTAATTTGTCAAGGTCGGGAGACAGACACTGTGAAAAATACTGCTCCAAACAACAGCTGAACACTGTCAACCAAATGGAAAAACAAAAAAGAGGAATGGATTTTCTGGAGTTTTTGGAAACAAAGCATTTCAGCTTAGAATGGAAATCTATGGGAAAACGGAATGTTAGGTTTAGAACGTAATCTAAAAATGAGCTAGCATGAAAAGATTAGTCCTTTAAATTCAAGCATCCATTCCTTTGCCAAGTATGTATTGAGCACTGGCTGTGTTCTAAGTTCTGGAAAAACAGCGATAAGCTCTACGGTCATGGTCTTTGCATTCATGGAACTTGCAGCCCTGTTGCAGAGATAGTCATTAGACAAATGTACACATAGATGAGTACAAAACGATGGTATTAAGAGAAGGCAGTGGTTGTGAGGGCAGCCGTGGTGGTGTGCAGTAGGAGGACACCAATTAGAGTGAAGAGATCAGAAGAGTGACCCTCAAGGGGAGACTTGGAGAGTGACCCTTAAGGGGAGACTTGGAGAATGGATTAGAGTTATTCAGGTGGAGGACATCATTCCAGGCAGAAAGAACGACCTGTGAAAAGGTCAGAAGGCAAGAAAGACATGGAAGGATCTGAAAGATCCTTGCTTGGAGGGTGGATGCAAGCAGAAAATAGAAAATATAAAAATTGTGCTTTGAGACAGAGAATCTTAAGGCTCCGGAAGGAACTTCACTCACCACCCATCCTGACATCCTGATTATACAGAAGACAAAATCCAAGTTCCCAGGGCAGGACTAAATTATCCAAGATGTCAGAGCTAGGGCAAAAAAACCTAGTATTGAGGACTCAGTGTTTCTCTAAGCCCCATAGACGTTAGAACCAAAGTCTTCTTTCTAAGCTTATTCCTGCTTAACTTCCACTGTGATTTTCACCATGATGTCTTAAAAGACCAAAGTGCCTAAGGTTCACGTTGGAAGGCCTAGGGAGAGGAGGTGGAACCAAGGGCACATCCTCTCAGCCTGTGCCTCAGCCTCCCCTGGGGCACTATGAGTAAATATGTGGGCATAAGGTTATGACTGATGATTTGTTCACCACTGGAGTATAAACTCCATGAAGGCAAGGACCAGGCCTGTGTTGTTGGCTTCTGTGGCTACGGCAGTGTGCCTGGCAGATGGTAGACAACCAATAAATACAACTTGCGTGACTGAGTAACTAAACAGATGGGCTCCCTCTTCAGTCCTCAGTTCAGGAACCCTATCATGCCCCAGAGAGTTCCAAGCTTCTCAACCTCTTCTCTACATGCTGATTTCTATGGCCCACATTTCTAGGTAAAGAACAACAAGTTAAATCCAGTGCCAGGAAAACTGGTGTGGATTGTATTATTTAGGGCTTATCAATTTTCCTATTTTGTCGAATGTAGTTAGAACTAAGCAGTTTCTTTTAATCCCAGGATTTGTGAAGAAACAACATGCATTATTTAAAGAGCAACAACAAAAATAAACCCTTGTAAATACTGCACATTCCTTTTCAAGCAGACGATTAATACGATAATATTATTGTATTGGGTATGGAAAACAGCGAAATGCAAACCTTGCTGAGAGAAATTGCCTTCCTTCTTGGAGAAGAGTCACAGGAGACTGGAGAGAAAATTATTTTTCTCAGCTCCGGTCCTTTAGGGCATCAAAGCTTCCTGAGAAGGATTATGCATCTTGGAAAGTGTTAATATACCTTATTATTCCATGTCTCTCCAATGAATTCTTTGGAATCAATAAAGGTACTTAACAGCTAAGAATTACATTAGGCCACATTGCAATACCAGGAATCTCTTAGATTACTATAACACCTATCTTTGGCAAGTTCTTTGAAGCAATCATAGAGGATGAATAGGTTTTCCTGCTGTGAGAACCCAGTGAATCATGGCGATTTAGTGTGTTTTTCTCCTTGTGGATTTGTTAGCTGTGGGTAGGACAGAGCTTATGAAAGTATTGCAAGTTTCCTGTATGTTTAACTTTCTGTTGGTATGTTTTTAAAATACATAAGTTCACTAAGCATGTGTCCAAAAAGTCGCTGAAAGGTGGGGGAAAATTCTACTGCTCTTGGACAGAGAATTTGATTTAGTATGTAGCCGGGAAGATGAGAGGGAGATAGGGAAGTTCGAATAGCTCTGCAAGACAAAAACACAGAAAATGTCACAAGGCAGCCCTTTGAACAATCAGTTCCTGAAGGGTAAAGGTGGAGGCGTTGAGAGTTCACGGGGGCTGGTGTGTTCTTGAGAAGAAATGAATTGACCCTTGAAGGGAAAAAATATGAGTGGCAGAGATGAGCACTGAGATTATTTCAAGAGGCATCCAAGGATGACATAGTATTTGTGTTGATTATGAGCTTTCTTGCAAAACTTTTCTATTTCAAATTCATTCTCAAGGGCAGCAATCACTGATGAAGAGTAAAAACCTGCATGGGTATCATCAGATAAAGGAAAGGAAATCGAAAGCCAATATTTTACCAATGCTGGGGAACCAGCTTGAGCTTGAGAGGCACCTGCTACGCAATGTTCCTCTACCTTAAATATTTTGTAAACCTTACAGCCATAGAGGATCCTGTAACTAGAATATTCCATGGCTTTGTGACTCAACCATCCTTTGATCACTCAATTATACTACGGTCATTTGATAAAACAACCTGCTCCAACATGAAACAGCATGAAACAGGTCTTCCTTGATCCCTGCTGATAATATGCAGCTATCAAAAGTTGCAGAAGTCCCTCCTTGTAAGACTGAGCCACCTATAACAACTTGAACCCATTCACAGATTTGTGTTCATTTGGGAAAACTTGCAATAAAACCCACTTTTCTAGACTCTGTGTGTTGCTGAGTGTTGTGTGAAATATCACGGCTCTGAGTCCAGCTGATTCCCTGGAACCATGAATATTTTCTACACAGGCACATGCAGGGGAAAAGAGAGGCAGTTATCTGAATGGTACCATCCAAGAAAGCTGCCAAGGGGTGAGGGAGAAACAGAATAGTTTGGTTAAATCCACTGCATATTTATTCAACACTTTTTGCATCCTCTTTACTTGTATGCCTATAGGACTTCCTTAGAATGTACTCATTTAGAGAGGCAGTAGCCGTGATTCCTTGTAGAAGGATTTTTTTTTCTTTTTTTCTCAAGTGCAGTGAAAACACAGGGACTATTCTGATGACATTTTTGGTTTCTGTTCTGCAGGCCTGGGGCAGGAACTGCTTCTTTGAATCAGTCTTATCCCAGTGCATTGCAGCTTTGATCTTCTCTCGCTTTTCACCTCTGTGCTGCCAGCATAACCATCAGTTTCCTAAAGCTAATAGGAAGACTATAGTCAAATCTATCAGGAAACATCTGTGGCTTGATAAACACCTCCTCCTCCACCTCCATACTAATTAATTTCAGTTCTAATCACTTTATTCTTTGTGTGAAACAAAACATCTAAATTTGTTCTTCCCAATCTTTGTCTACCTTCAGATTCCTAAAAATGCCCCAAAATATGCATTCACATAAGGTTCTGAGAAGCAAGCTTTCTCTCTTACCCCTTAGCATTTTTCAACTTGAAAACTTCGTTGTCAGAGAAATCGGATGCAAAACATTCTCCCTTCAGCCAAAGAAATATTTCCCGTATCTGGTGATGTTGCTTCTTCAAAGTAGATTTTCTTATTTTGGTTTCAGATCACATTAATTGCACTATTTATTCCTTTCCCCTTTGAGATTCTTTTTCATCTGTTCTTGCTCTCTCCTGAATACATTTCCTACTAGCAGGAAGCTCTAAATGATGAATAGAATCTTAACCTTACCAAGCTTTAAGGCACTGATGTCTACATTTTGTGTTTGCTGATAGCAGGAGGCTTTTTAGTAGGGAAAGATGTTGTAAGATTCAAATTAGAAAAAAAAAAAAAAGATGATTGTCTCCTGATCAAAGTCTTACACAACAATCTGTGGGTTTTAGAGAAGTTGATTGGTGGCCACCTAAGGGTTTGGACTGTGCATTGTCAAAAGAAAGTGGCAAAAAGCAACATGGCTACCTCTTGGACCTGCCTAGAAACACTGCACAAGGTTTCAATCAATCTTCCTACCTGTTAAATAAAACACCTGGGAAGCATATAAATAATTCTCCAGAGAATAGGGTGCCATAGCGGAAAGAACTCTGTATAGGCAGTCAGGAAGCCTGGGTCCTAATCCCTGACTTACCCCTAACCTACACATTTGACCTTTGGCTTGTTGTCACCTCGCTGTGGCTTGGCTTCTTCCATTTGTGGAATGAGAGGGTAAACGAAGAAAATGATCTCTAAGTCCTTTTGTAGTTTTAATAAACAGTGATGTCATAATTCTACGGTACTCAACAATAAAATGGAAGGACTGAATTCTGAGTCTGAGTTTCTCTCCCTTTGCATTATACAAATCTGTAAACCTTCAGCATATAGACAGGGGAGGGTCACATTCCACAGCAGGATTAGTAACCCTACTTTTGGAGTGGAGGGCAAATGCGGGGACCTGGAGAATGTAAAGGTGTGGGACTGCTCCTGTGCAATCCCAGGTAGAGAGGGTTGGGCAAGCGTGAGTACTGCAGAGATAAACACCGTGGCAGGGCATTGGCTGAGTTTCTGAATCAGTGTGTTTAAACCCTTGTGATTGCCTGAGTGTTAAGAATACTAAGAGCATCTTTTGTTCAAATATGTGGTCTTTGATCCTGGTTCTGGACACAGAGCTCCTAAATCCCTTAGAATTTCCTGAGTGATAAGATCGTCTTTTGTTCTAATGAGGCAACTCTTGATGGGCTCTTGGATGAAGGCTAGTCATTAGAAAAACCAAACCATGATTAGAAGCCTGGAACTTTCAGCCCACCTCTATCCTCCAGGAAGAGGAGAGGGGCTGGAAACTGAGTTAATGATGAATCATGCCTATGTGATGAAGCCTCCATAAAAATCTCAAAAGTACGGGGTTCAGAGAGCTTCCAGGTTGGTGAACACTCCCATGTACCTAGACGGTGGCACACCCCAACTCCATGGAGACAGAAGCTCCTGCTCTCAGGACCTTTCTAGACCCTGCCCCGTGTACTTCTCCATCTGGCTGTTCATCTGTATCCTTAACTGAATCCTTTGTTATATAATAAACTGGTAAACATGTTTCCCTGAGTTCTGTGAGCTGTTGTAGCAAATGATTGAATCCAAGGAGGGAGATATGAGAAACTCTGATTTGTAATCAAGTAGGGCAGAAGTTGTGGGTCACCTGGAGACCTACTACGTGATTGGCATCTAAAGTGGGGGAAATCATGAGACCCAGCCCTTGAGCTGTGGGGTTCATGATAACTCTGGCTAGTCTCAGAATAGAACTGAGTTGTAGGACATCCAGTTGGTGTCACAGAGGATTGCATATGGGGGAAAAACCCCACACCTTTGGTAACCAGAAGTGTCAAAAGTGAAGTGTTCTGCGAGGGCAGTAAAGGAGGCACACGCGAGTGTTTTTTCCTTTACGGTAGCCTCCTGTGGAAATCCTCACTTCACCTCTTTACCAGGTCCGGAAGGCACTAGTATTTCTAACTCAACTAGTATTTCTAACTCAACATAAGTGTATACTTCTGTATTTTCCCAGAAAAATATAATGGGTTATGTCAAATCCCACCATAGTCTACTCTACAGCATGAGAGTAAACCTGAATGGGCAAACCTTTCATTTTCAAGACTCTCAGCCCATCTCCCAGTCCCCCTCCCAGTCCCTGCAGTTCCTTTCTAACTGGCACACACCTCTTTTGTCTTCCCCCCAAGCATTGTCTCTCCTAGAAATGGAAGGACGTGGCATGGCTGACCACAGCAGGTGAAGTGTCTGACGTCATTTTCTGTTACTTTTATTCCCCTGCTTCTAAGGCTTCAAAGTGAAACGCTGTCCTGGCCAGCTGTCAACCTCGAGCTGGTGAACACGTCGTCAGGTTCACATGAAGGAATTTTACCTGTGTCTCATTGGCTCAAGCTAGCCTTGGTTTATGCCTGTTGCCCTGTAGTAAGTATTAATAGCATCCCCTTTTCCTATCAAAGGGTCCTGGGTTGCACATTAAATGATATAGACACTCTAGCTTTGCCTATCATGCCAGGAACCACACTGGTGCCAAGAAGTCCTGATTACCTGGATTCAGATGGTGACTTTAAAGTATTTTTTGGTCCATGTATTGATATATAAAGAGCTCATGAGGTCACCAAATAAAACAGTCTCCCCGTGATAAATATCCATTAATTGGGTACAAAGGCAAATCAGAAATAGGATTCATTTTCTCCATTTTCCACGATTATCTCCTGCTTAGTATGGGGTGCAGATTGTTATGGTGATGAAGTGCCGCTCACGTAGAGGATAATTATAAAGGATGTCGCACTGTGGCCTGGAGATGTCACATCACTTATTCCCCTGATGTCTGTGAAGAGTGGCTGGTCGAAAAAGTAGGCATGAGTACTGTGGAGGCTTGGTTCTGGCTACATCAACATCCTGAAATGCAGAGCTATGTGAGACTGACCTTTTCCAGGTCCTCCTCTGAACTCTTCTTTCTACTCCAGTCCCCTTTCTCTTCCTCCCATTCCTCACACCCAGAGGTTGCATGAAGGAAGCAGGAAGCCTAGCTCATTCCATTTTGACTAATGGTTAGATTAAGAAAGTGTCTATAGAGTTGAGTCAATTATATGAGTGTTGAGTTGTCGTGGGGCTGCTTTACGGTTGATGGAGCCTGGATAGTTCTTGGCTTCTGTATTTGGTATTCTGCCATCAGATAATATCAAATTCAATTGATTGTCATTGGGTGGTTGAATATTGTTTTGTATCCTAGTTCCGTTTAATCAATCAGTGTTCCTGTATTCATCACTGACATTCTGGCAGCATGGAGAAAAGGCACTACTTGCACTGTTCATAGGTAATGAATGCTTGATCTTTAGAGAAGCAATCATCCACACAAATTCAGTTTATTTTTAAAATTTTCCCAGATTATGTCTTTTTCAGAAAAACATGAAGTGCTCTTCCTTGTATGGCCCAAGGTTTAAAAATGTAATTTTCAAAATTGGCCAAGTCTTTGACTAGTGACATATAAACTAGGGTTCTTAGTAGTTAGTTTATAGAGGTACATTTGAAGAGGACGGAATTGACAGTACAATAAGCAAATGCCTATGGTTGGGAAACACCCAGGCCACGTTTGCAGCATCTTTCAAACTAATAGTATGTGAAATCATGCTGGAATATTTGTGAGCTTTGTCTTGCCACCTTTTTGAAGCAAAAAAAATATTGACTCTCCTTCTATACTTTCCACAAATACAGACCATGAGCTTGTAGTGTGGATGGACTACAAAGTCATAATACTGATTGAAATGCGTTATGTTTAAGTAGGGATGATCAATTTACAAAGGTCCTTTACATAGGCAGCTTCGTATAATTCTTTCAGTTATATGATGAGATATTACTATCTCTATTTTGCTAATGAGTTTGGAGGTTGGTCTTAAGCTGAAGAAATAGATTTGGGAGTCAAGTCCGCTCAGTTTTGGAGAGTAATAGACTATGCAACTTTCTAGAATCGTACAAAGAAGTAATGGTACACTGTCCTAGGAACTATTTGAAGGAAAGGAATGCTGTTTCTTTAGCTTATTTGTCACGAGAACTAGTCTTATCTGAAGCAAAGTTATTTTTGGAAGTGCACTTAGTTTGTAAAAAGGATGGGTGAGCTGACGTCATGCATTCAAATGTCTGGGATACAAGCTCCTGGCTATGAAGTCCTTAGGATCTTTTTAGCCCGCAGACTGGATGTGCACACAGTGGAAAGCAAAGTGTCTCTTTCCATGCTCACGCTACTGGAGCAGTTGAGTTGTGTTGGCTATAAAATGCCATGTTTGCTGTCACCTGGGAGACTTAATGATGCATTCTCCATGCAGGAGGGATGATTCTGTCTGCTGACTCCTGGACTTGAAAGCAGGTGGTGGAGGAGCCCATGGCTTCTGGAACAGCACAGGTGGAGGTCATGATTTGATCCTACTTGTTTTCCTTTAGAAGTCTCCTTTCCTTTTTCTGCTATTGCCCTTTGTCTTCCTACTGAAAGGCTGATTGTCCCAGAAATGTTTAAGGAATATGTGTGAACATGTTTGTATGTGTAAATGTGTCTGTGTAAAATTAGTTTTGCTCCATAAATCCACTTTTCTCAAGAGAAAGGTAATAAATCAGGTTGGAAACCCCCTCTTGAAGAACACTCATAGAAAAAAAATTAAATAGATACTTTCTAAGAAGAATCCAAATATTTCAGTCATTTGAACAGCTCAATTCCGGGTCTCTAAAATTCCTTCCTCTCCTTCCCTCCTCCAGTCCCCTTGTTATAGAAGCACCTGGGGAAAGATGTGCTTCACATCGGGCCAGTCAGGCAGGCACTTCCATGCCAATTTCCTGGCAAGAGGAAGGTCAACTTTGTCGTCTGATTCGTTCTTTTGTTTGTTTGTTTGTTTTTTTTGCGGTATGCGGGCCTCTCACTGCTGTGGCCTCTCCCGTTGTGGAGCACAGGCTCCGGACGCGCAGGCTCACGGGCCTAGCCGCTCCGCGGCATATGGGATCTTCCCAGACCGGGGCACGAACCCGTGTCCCCTGCATCGGCAGGCGGATTCTCAACCACTGCGCCACCAGGGAAGCCCTGATTCGTTCTTAAGGTTCTCCAATTAGAGGCTTGTGAAAGAGCGCTGAGACTGTGGGTTTTGTGCATCTCTCATTCTCTCCCATTCTTCTCCTTTCCCAGCCTCACTGTTTTTTAAGCATATTGAAAACATTTAAGATTGTGTTAGATCTTCAAGAGCCACTTGGCTGGTAACCCCTCCCAATTGTTCTCAGATGCAAATGCAGTTGCCAAGTGGGCTGGCAGTAAGTCTCGATTCATTTCAATACATGTGTAGCTGTTTGAGAGTTAATAGAAAATTAGAATCAGAGCCAATATTGTCATGCATGGAGGTGACATAGGATCTAGATTCACGTGGCCAAAGTCAGGTCTGTGGTACTTGGTAAAGCAGAGCGGATCCAGCCTTGAGATCATGCTTTGCAGGTTCCCAAACACACTGGAAAGTGAAAGAGCTACCATTGTCAGTCCCACAAGTGTAGTTCTTACAAAAGAAAGACCCTAAGACATGAAAGAGCTTTTTATCACTTTGAAAACCTCTATTACTATTGAGAAGCAGAACTTTTGCACTTCCTCATGATTTTATTAAGTACTAAGCTAACTGAACAGGCACCTTTTAAGTGCCTGAAATAAATCATCTGACTTTTAAACCTCTCTAAAGAGTCTATATAGGTATGAAATTATATATCATGTTAATGAAAATCAGGACCATTAAATGCTCTTTGATTTTACAAAGGTGATGATGCTCATTCGTAATTCCCACGGAGGGTGCAAACTGTGAGTAAAATTTCCTACAGAACCAGACCCAAAATTAGTTCTTCTAAAAATATGATAGCATCCAACAAATGACCTAGGCAGATGAATACAATACAGGCTTGTGCTTCCCATGGAAGACACATGTTCCTTGTTCAGTGTCTCAGGAGTTAATCAAGTACCCACTCCAGATGACTGGCCAACAGGCAAAGGGGACTTGAGACCTTCTGACATTGAGACCTTTGGAAGCACCTTTGCCTTTCTATATACACACTGGGCACATTGCCAGCTCACAGGCAGAAGAGCACTTTGTTGAGTTGTCTGTCAGCAGCAGAGATCAGTTTTCACCAAGCTCCTCAATTTTTCCTCCCTCGTCTCAATTGTGACCAGCCACATGCATTTGTAAATATGTTCATGGTAGAGAATGGCCTTAGGCCTTGAGCCTACAGGTATAGATTCCACGACCTCGGTGTACTTCAACCATAGCTATTTCTGAATGCACAGTTGGGCTGCGCCCTTCATCCTGTACCCATCACCAATCTGTCTCCCACGTTGTGCTAAAAATCACTGTTGGCTGTGGATGGTTGTATTTTTCAAAGACAGCTGCAACAATATCTCCCACCCCACATGGTCTTCTTACCATGTGACTCCAGGGCTCCTCCCATTGAGTGCTGGACTCTATGTCCCTTGTCCTTGAACATGGATGGAACTTTGTCATTGCCATGACCAGCAAAGTATGGCAGAAATAATACTCTGTGACTTCCCAGGATAGATCATTAAAATGCTATGCACTCCTGCTCTGTTCTTTTGGCGCAACTTGGTCTTGGAATCCAGCTCCCTGCAAGAAAACCAAACTGGGTCCTACAGAACGTCCATGTGTAAATGTTCCAGCCAATGGTCCAGCTGAGATCCCAGTGAAGTGCCAGCAAAAACCACCAGACACTGGAGTGCTGATGCCTCCAAATGATCCCAGTCGCTCTTTTTGAATCTCCCCAGTTAGGCCCCAGACATTAAAGAGAAGAGAGAAGCTGTTCCCACTGTGCTTCATCCAAATTCCTGACACACAGAATCCATGAGTGTAACAAAAAGATTGTTTTATGCCATTAAGTTCTAGGGTAGTTTCTTACGCAGCAGTAGTAACTGGAACATTGTCAAAGCTTAGACTTGGATTGTTTTCAAGCCCTGAAACAGAAAATCATATTCCATCCTCAGAGTCTTTCCATGGCTCATAAAAACCCTCACGTTTCCACAAGCTGCAAGCTTCAGTGAGAGCCAACTGAATGAAGTGTATGAGCTCAAAGTGCCTCAAGACAAAGACATAGCTCTTTTCTGAAATATATATTTTTTCAAAGTAAATAGAAGTATATTTCATCCTTATTTAAAACATTTTTCTTAATCCTGGTGCCTTGAAGGACAGTATTCTCTTGGAGGAAAACCTTAAAAGGGAGATGCATCCTTCCTTCCTCTACAAATTAGAAGGGTCTTCTCTACATTTAAGGCGACTTGTCCTGCTGTCCCTGTACCACTTCCTCCAGTGTCAGAAGAGTTAAGCTCTCCTTCAGACCCACATAACATGACTTACTTAGATTTTAGACTGATTGGATGCTTCACATGCCTTGGTAGCCAGTCATAGCATTCAGCTTTATGGCTTAAGTTATCACAAGGAAGAGGTCTGCCCCCTCCCAGGGCCACTGATACTCTCTTGTTGATTGAGCTGACGTTAACTTTCCTCCCTACACATCCATGAAAAGGAAAAAGAAAAAAGTCACTAATTCCCTCCTTCCTCCACTCTCACATGAGTAAATGCCGACATTTGCCCCAAGACTATTCTTTGGCTTTTGTTTCCTCTTGTGGGAGTCTCCTCAGAAGCTCTCAAGGGAACACCATGGTGTTTTATCCACATCCAGGTGATCAGACCAGCCTCTCCTTGTATGGCTTGTCCTAAAGCCCACATCTGCAGTGTTTGGTGGTAAACAATGTCAGCATGCCCAAGTGCCCCTTATCAACCCAAACCAGGCAAAGGCCTCTTCAATTTCCTTTACTCATCAATCTCAGGGGCCAGACAATACATAATTTCCTCCACCATCAGGCTGTTAGGAAAGTGCATCTTGTTCGGAACTAGACACTTACTCCCAAAGAGGACAGTTGATTTGAATCCCCAGGAATCAGAGAAAGCAATCAAAGTGGGAAGCGGATACAAGCTTTCCAATTGCCAGGCCACCAAACATGGTTGCTCTCGGATTGGCTTGTCCCGGGGTCAGGAGGAAAACATTTGATGAAATGTAGGATTTCAGTGGCAGCTGAAGAAGCACCTGTAATATGGATGGAAGGGTCCCCCTGGGGAAAGCAGAGAAAAAGTTCAAAGCCAAGGAATGATTTAGGACAAAGAGAAAAAACTATAAACCCCAAAGTACTAGCTGCAATGCTAGTTATTGATTGCCAGTATCTTATTTGAATTCAGCCAAGTTCTTGTTCAAAGAGTATGTTGATATTATGCCTGTCCCAGTGTAGGACAGCCACAAAGGTAATTTTCCCAAAGGTTTCATCCATTTTGTGAGCCATATTTAGGTATTTCGCCCACATTTAATTTGCAGAAAGGACCACTAGGCTAGGTGTCAGAAAATCCTGGTACTAGACCAACTCTATTAGAAAGGATCCATATAATGGAACCTTAATACCCAATAGGCATTCCTGGCTTGTTGAGACCTCTACACTATTGCCTCACTCTCCTTTTTCTAAATGATGTAGAATTCCACAATTTCCCAGGTTTTCTGTAAATTTCTGGGATGAGGTAAATGTTGCCATGGTACCTCTGATCTTGGTTCATCTTTCAGTATGTGTTATCTCTTCTAAATCCTTTCAACCTACACATAAAACCTGGTCTCTCCCTCCTTGTCTGTGTAACATACCTATTCACATCAAGCATCTGGGGAGAAGAACACCGTGCATCGTGTAGCAAGCCTTGTAGAAACACAGGTCAGGCGCTCCCCCTCCGTAAAATCTTTCTGGTAACCCTGCCAACCCCAGCTTCCTGGTCCTCCATCGTCACCTTCAACTATGGGGTTTGACCTTCTATGCAGCCTTTTCTTCCCTCTCTCTTTTCTGTCTCTTCTCTTCCAAAGACCAATAATTGAAAGCCCTTCCCCTTTTTATCCCAAAGAGCACTTTAATAATTTCTTCGGTTGTCTAACTCTAGCAAACAAAAAATCCTATAAAAAAGCTAGCCCTGTATCTAACTGAAATCATGATGGCAGCTGGGCATTAAGAAAGGCACTTCCCATCTTGGTACTTGAGTTTCTCTTTTTTTTTTTTTTTTTGCGGTATGCGGGCCTCTTGCTGTTGTGGCCTCTCCCGTGGCGGAGCACAGGCTCCGGACGTGCAGGCTCAGCGGCCATGGCTCACGGGCCCAGCCGCTCCACGGCATGCGGGATCCTCCCGGACC
>NC_041227.1:46804037-46823488 GCF_002837175.3 Physeter macrocephalus | reverse complement strand
GGGCATGAACCCGTGTCCCCTGCATCGGCAGGCGGACTCTCAACCACTGCGCCACCAGGGAAGACCGAGTTTCTCATTTTTAAGATGCCAGAGTGGAGCTGTGATTCCCCACTTTGGGATTCTCCTAGAGCCCATGGGGAGCCAACACTGTGCACGGGGAAAAGAAATGTCAGCATATGGGCATCTGGGCTAATAAACAGATCTGCTAATCGTGTTTTACTTGAAAAGTGAAATTCAAGGAAAACCCGGGGGGAAGTTAATGTTGCTAAGCAGAGTCCTGTGCTGTTTTAAAAAATATGTTCATTCCTGCTCTACCACTAATCATTTGTGAAACTCTGGGTAATTAGTTAACATATCTGAGCTTCCCTTTTTATCAATTTTGTATTTGTAACATGCTGTGATTAGTTTTGGTCATCTCTAAGGTGCACTGCACCACTTTGAACGACTGTTTGATGAGATGTAATAAAGCTCAAACAACACCCTATGGCTTACACTTCTACTCCCAGGTGTAAACGCAACAGAAACGCACACACATGCCCCCCAAAAGACGCGTGCGAGAATGTTCACAACAGCACTATTCATAATGGTCCTAGAGTGGGTGGAATGTTGGCCCCTATAAGAGAGGTTCGCGTCTTAATCCCCAGAACCTGTGAATGTGACCTTATTTGGGAAAAGAGTCTTTGTAGATGTAACTAAGGTAAGGATCTTGAGATGAGATCACCCTGGACTAGCTGGTGGGCTCTAAATCCAATGATAAGTGTCCTTTTGAGAGGCAGAGGAGGAGAACTGAGATGAGGAAGAAGGGAAGGCCATGTGAAGACAGAGACAGAGATTGGAGTGATGCAGCCACAATCCAAGGAACATCTGGAGCCACCAGAAGCTGGAAGAGACAAAGAAGGAATCTCCCCCCGGAGCCTTCGTGGGGAACGCAGCCCTGCAGACACCTTGATTTTGGACTTTTGGCCTCTAGAACCGTGAGACAAAGCATTTCTATTGTTTTGAGCGCCCAAGTGTGTGGTAGTCGTTACAGAAGCCCTAGAAAACAATACAAGCCCCAAACGGGAATACTATTACATTCACAATAATAGCATGAATACATAAAACACACTAAAATACTTTACAGCGATGAAAAAGAACGAACAACAGGAATGAAGCTTATCAAGATAATGTTATTAAAGAGGTTAGGCTGGAAGAGCATAATGCTTGCTTCTATTAATATAAAGCTCAAAAACATGAAAAACATTATCATGTGATGGATGTCAGAATGGCAAGGGGCATTGATTGGAAGAAGCCACAAGGAGACTTCTGGGGTGTTAGCAGCTCTATTTCATGAGCTGGGGAGTGATTACAAGGGTGTGTTTGTTTTGCAAAAATAGGTTGAATTATATATGCTTAAGTTTTAAGTACACACTTTATAGTATGTATGTTCACCTCCAAGAAGTTTTTTCAAATTTTGTTTTAATCTTAAAGTATTAACGGAGTTGAGTATTTTGTTCACATAAGCAGAGAACATTCACCAGGGTTTACTGCATGCTTCAGGCTAGGATATCAGATGGTCGGCCATGGTATTTATATGAGGAGTACTTTGTAAATTTAAAGCAGAATTGGTGTAAACTAAATTCACATATTCAGTGACTATCCCAATGCAGCTATTTACGTTTCAAATATTCACACCTAAATATTTACAAAAATCCCCCAAGAGTGAACTCTACTTTGAAGGCCCCCAAACATGATCCTCAAGTTGGCTTGAGCTGTTTTATATCCCTCGATCTATTCATGACATTCACTTTATAAGTCCATTAGCTCACCTCCTTCAGGGAGTCCTCCCTGCTTGCAGCTGCATCTGATACAGAAGACTGTATCTACCTAGTGCCAAAGTATTCATATTTAGATTATATTTGATTCGTCACAAGTATTTGTTTATGTGCTATTCCGTAAGAGTTCCTAACCTGTTTCTATATGTTTATGATACACAGCTGGTGCAGCTTTTAAGCATGTTTAACCATTTAAGCTTTGGGGCCTCCTCAGGTTATTATCTAGAAACGGTCACTGAGGTGAAGACTCCTTTGCAAGAGGTTTATTAAGGAAAAGTTCCTGGGAGAAACTGGTAAGGGGGTGAGGGAAGCAGGACAGGGAAGGGGAGGAAGCTGTGCAGGAGGACGGTCCCAGGCAAGTCCTGCAGAGGGTGCCTTTAGCCTTATCCCGCAGGGAGTTCTGGTAGGTTCCAGGGGAGCCAGGCTTTCCTATTCCTTTGCTGTCAGTCACTGGTAGCATCCCTGGGGGGGAGCTTAAACTCTCAGCCACCCTGACTTTTTATGTAGGCAAAGCAGCTCCACTCATCCAAGGCCAGTTCTCTGAAGAAGCCCCGTAGACAAAAAAGCACACTGATGCCACAGGAAGCGTGTACCCAAACAGTGAAAGGGACCCAAAGGGGCTTGGGCAGAACACAGGGCCCACTGCAGGGCCCTCCCTCGGTCTCTCTGTGCAGTTCCCCAGCCTTCCCATTGGAACGGTGTCCTCTCCACCTGGACGGGGCAGCCCAGAGCCTCTGCTGCCGTCCCTGCTGTGCTGGGCTAGGTACAGGAATAGTAGAAACCTACCATCCCTTGAGTTCCACCCACAAAGCTGGGCTTAGGTCTCCTTTACCCTTCAATCTCTCCAAGCCTATCAAAATCCAGAAGGCGAAAGGGTGACGAGGGACAGGGAATGCTGTCCTTTCTCAGGGACCCATTGCATGCAGACGCCCTGTTCTCTCCTTGTTTGAGAAGTAGAATCGTGTGGTGGCGGGGAGTTCATGATCTGTAGGTGGTTTGCCTGGGTTGGAATCCCAGTCCCTAGTGTATCTGGGAGGCTTTGGGCAAATTACTTAACCTCTCTGTAGCTCACTTTCCTCAGGTCTAAAATGAGAATGACAGTCACATCTACCTTCTGGAATTATTTTGAGGATTAGATGAATTAACACATGATTCTCGATGAATGACATATAGGGAGTGTTTACAACAGGAGCGTTCACTAGACCTTTCCAGCTCTGTATTACTAAAGTCAGGGCAGAAACCTCATCCAGTAACAAAGACATAGACAGAGGTACATTTACTATGAAACTAATGAAACGTAAGCTCCAGGGCTTCTCATTTAATTTTATTTATTTATTTATCTTTTGCGGTACGCGGGCCTCCCTCTGTCGTGGCCTCCCCCGTTGTGGAGCACAGGCTCCGGACGCACAGGCTCAAGCGGTCATGGCTCACGGGCCCAGCCGCTCCGCGGCATGTGGGATCTTCCCGGACCGGGGCACGAACCCGTGTCCCCTGCATCGGCAGGCGGACTCCCAACCACTGCGCCACCAGGGAAGCCTTCTCATTTAATTTTTGTTAGTAATGTCTTATTATTTTTCATGTAGAGAACCCCCCACATTGTATGAGCTTTTGGCCCTGCAAAACCTGGATCCACTCCTGGAAATGAGCTATAGTTTTCCTTTGGCTTCATCTCTGGGAAACTTCAGCACAATCAAGGGAGTAGGGGAAAGCGATTGGAACCCACCATAAATACCTTGTGACCAGGAAGGGTGCAGCAGATCAGCATCTGCATCCAGGCCGTCACCCTCATCAACCTTGCCGTCACCGTCAGCTCCGCCGGCAGCCTCAGCCTCGGCGTCATTACTTCCACTCACACCTCCAATCCTCCTCCTCCTCCTCTTCTACTTCATTATCATCCATTTCATGGCATTTCTGCTCCATGCTCTCATTCATTCTACCACCTTTCCTGAGAAAATAGAAAAGGAGCACGTGCTAAGGTCTTCATTCTTGAGTCAGATAAAGAGGCACACAGACTGATTGATTTTACCATGATTTACTGTTCATACCACACTACTTTCAGCCTGGCACAAAGAAGACTGGATGTGTCCAAGGAACCAGGGTTCAGGGCCCCCTGACCAGAGGTCAAATCTAGGCTGTATCACTAACGGTAGGTGCAATTGGGGAAATACCTTCATCTGTAAAAGGAGAGGAAAATAGGGCGTACCTCACAGTGAGCAAATGGAGATCAAGAGCTACTTACTTGCAACATCGAAGGCACCAACCAAACCTCTGGAATCAGCTCCGTGTCCGCACCTGACCCCCTCCAAAGGACGGAATTTACATAACAGAATAAGAAAACAAAGAATGAAACTCACAAAAGGGAAGGGGAAGCAAGTATGTAAACCATTAAGAGCCAATTTAGTTCTAACAGCTAATATTTGGCTCTGGGTTACACAGGAAGTTTTCCCCCAAAGAATACATAATTCTTCAATAGAAATGAGTTTACCTTGACATCAAATTCTAAAAGATGTTTTTCTTGTGAAATTTTACGTGTGATTTTCTGAGGCCAGTTTCCAAAAAAAAAAAAATACTGAAGTGTTTCACTGTGACTTGTTTATATAGACCCTGGATCTACTGGGGGCCTAAATATTAAAATCCAACCGAGTCAAGGTGATTCTTCAAGGAATTACTCAGCTGTAGTTCAAGAATGGGGCCTGACAGTGATCAAGATCAAACTTAATACAGGGACAGAATTCAGACAACATGGAGGAAGCTGGGACTTGTCCCTAACAACTTCTTCCCTAAATGTGTCTTCTCTCCGCTGCCTTTTCAGTAAGAGGTGATGAGTGGGAGGTTCAAGGTTAATTCTTTGATAGGAGGTTTGTGTACTGATTCTCGGATTCAAGGTAGGTCCATGTGTTATGATAGTAAATAATAATAATGGTGATAATAATAATAAAGCAGTTAGGTTGCAATCTCATGAACTGTTGAGTTTTGGCTGATGGAACATAGGAGTGTACCTGCTAACAACAACCTATGTGTCAAAATAATTAACATGAACCCTTATTTCTGGTAGGAAAAAAAGCTTATTATGCTTGTCAAGAGGTATAGCCTTCTAGATTCAGGTTTGATCAGTTGAGCTCAAAATATGCCAAGAAGTTGGAACTGGTTTCCTCAGAACTTCCTTCTGCTTCCTGAAAGCCAAATAATTATTCAAACCATTCAGATAATTGAAGCGTTTGAGAAAAGTGTGCTTCTTTTTCAGGTAAAGAAATTTCTCTCCTACCCTCTTGCAGCTTTTTCTCTTCATCAACACAACATCCAAAAAGAACACCATCAATAAAAATTTCCAAAATTTTAGCTTTTTTTGCTTGTTTATCTCCCAGCTCCAATCCCTCCCAGTTGGAACTTTGTAACAGCGGGTGCTGTCGCTGGACGCACTTCAGCAGCAGCCTTCACTCTGCATGTGTTACAGGACCTTGGCCAGAAGGTAGCTGGCAGCGTGACAATCAAAGTTGCACAACTAGGCTTGGCATGATTGGGTACAATGTGTCTCTGGGCTATTGGGATCTCTTGAATTATTCCGAGTTCGTGACCAAAGTGTACTTGTCAATATTTGTAGAAAGTTTGTTTCTTTTTCTTTTTCTTTTTTTTTTTTTTTTTTTGCGGTACGCGGGCCTCTCACTGTTGTGGCCTCTCCCCCCGTTGCGGAACACAGGCTCCGGACGCGCAGGCTCAGCGGCCATGGCTCACGGGCCCAGCCACTCGGCGGCATGTGGGATCTTCCCGGACCGGGGCACGAACCCGTGTCCCCTGCATCGGCAGGTGGACTCTCAACCACTGCGCCACCAGGGAAGCCCGAAAGGTTGTTTCTAAAGAGCTGGAGTGTCATGTCACAGGGACATCTGGGAATGGATGGACCCCCAAGTCATGCAATTCTTTGAGTCTTGATTTTTTAAATTTGGTAAACAAATATCCTAGTTTCCTTCAGGTGGGACCAGTTGGAAGCATGTTCTACGTTGTGTCCTGGAAGTGCCAGCAGGATTTAGGCCCCAGGTGCCCTCACTGTATCCTGCTCGCTAAGGCTCTTTGGATTGACTTCCTTCCCCATCTCACTTCCCACATCCCTAAGTTTCCTGGGGTCCTCATCCGGATAATCCTTGTCTCAGGATTAACTTCCATTTTTATGGCTCATTTCAAAAAATTTGTTGAGATGTAATTGACATATAACATTATATTAGTTTCAGGTGTCCAATATAGTGATTCAATATTTGCACACCTTGCAAAACGATCACCATGATAAGTCTAGTTAAAATTTGTCACCCTACCTAGTTATAAAAACTTCTTCCTTGTAATGAGAACTTTAAAGATCTACTTTCACAGCAACGTTCAAATATACAGTACAGTATTATTAACTATAGTCACCAAATATTAGCTTCTAGAGGAACAAAAAAATGAGACACCCTTTATACACTTTTGATAAGCTATTTTCATTCCTGGTTTACAGACAAGGAAACTAAGACTTAGAGTCATTAAGTAACTAGCCCAAGATCATACTCCTAATAAATAGGAAAACTTGGTTCAGTCTCACATGCCTCTTCCCATTACACCACAGTGCCTCATAAAATGGGAAGAGCTAATTTGCCCTGCAGCTGGTACACAGACATGGTTCTGGGAATACAAGCATCTAGAACTGGCAAGTCCCTTTTTACTAAACTGGTTTTCAAGTTTTAATATCTCTGCAGGGCATTTTCTTGTTTCTGTTTCACTGGTAACAAAGTATATTTGGTTGCTGCTTTGTAAGTTATGCATAAATAGTTGCCCGATGAAAGTAATTGCCGTTTCATGTTAGTATCATAATATTCTTCACCTGGAGTGCTGTGTGTCTTCCCTTTGCCCCTGGCAGATCCACTGTCCCCCAGCTCTCCACCCTGGGAGCCTGCCCAATAGAACTGACAAAAATCCACATGCAAGCAAGAAGCCGTGGAATTCAAAGGTAATGGGTTAAGCTTTTTTCCAATCATGCTGTGGTAATAACTGAAATCAGTTTTTCAAAAGAGTCAAAATTAGGCAGTAGGATGTGATGAGCAAACACATCTTAGATTATTGTTAGAAAAACAGAATTCCTTGTTTCATATTGTAATAAAAATGCATTTAAAATGTTACAGGAAAATGTGACCAAAGAGAGAGAAGCCTGCCTTTTTAGATGTCCCAGAGCAGAAGCACGTGTTAAAATGTCATATTTTTTAAGTTCTGGAGATAAAAACTGAGGCTGAATGCATAAAAGTGCAAAATGGGTATTTCTAGATGTGGAAACGCGTAATGGAAAAAGTAGGTAGGACGGAATTGATTAGGTAGGCAGAAAAAGAGCAAATAGTCAAGCAAATACAGGACATTTGCATGAGCAGAGCCAGTGAGAAGGAAAAGGAATTAGTACGTCAAGCAAAAATAAATCCACTTTCTACAGGCTCCATAGGCTTTCCCGAAAGAGAAAAAGAAACTTGTTTTTTGGGAGGTGACCCCTAGAATGCCCTTCCTCATTTAAGACAATTTTACCCACATTGAAGGCTCAAATCCGAAGCCTTTTCCTCAGTCGGCTGACAGTGCCTTAGCCAACGAACCTCTTTGGGTTTCACTCCTCCTGTTCTTTCAGAGTAAAGTCAGCTTCTTAGCAGTGGTTTGCACTTTGCAGCAGGCTTACTTCAGCCAGGCACAATCCTCCGGTACGAATACCCTCACCACCCTGACACCCATCCACCTGGCTTATTCTTACTCGTTCTTTAAAACCAATGACACCTTCTGCAGGAAGTCTCTTTGATTAGCTTCACTTACCAAGCTTCCATCCCTCTTAGGTGTATTTGAGTATAGAGATTATCACATGGAATATGAATTGTCTATTCACCTATCTCTCTTTTCTAGTACACTGGAAATGTCTTAAGGGCATTGGGCTGTATTTTATTTTTCTTCGTGTATCCAGAGCTTGACTGGGACACTGAAGTTGGTAGTAGGGAAATCTATGTTAAACTGAATCAAAGTTGAGTATATTTAATATGGACTTTGGATCAAGGTATTTCTAAAGTCTTCTTCAGCTCCACAGTTCTCAAATCCTTTGCCCTGGGGGTTTCTAGATATCATTTTGGATATTTGTCCCCAGATGTCTTTATGGTATGGTAAAGTAAGGCAAGTGGGGATATCCAAATTGTACCCACATTCAACTGAGTCACCAAGAGGTAAGGGATGTGTTACCTCCACAGCAAGTTCAAACTAGAACTCCTTTTAATGAGGCTAAGCTGATACTTCATATAAGGAGGTTTACTCTTTGTGGATGCTCATATATTTTATGGCTGTGGTAGTCTGAATCACCTGACTCTCAGCTGTGTGTCTTTCATATGGTCCAGGGCAGCACTCAGCTCCCAGGAAACTGGGTCGCCTATGATACGATGTCACATCTGTAAGATTTGACAGTTGGGACGGAGCCGGCTGGGGCCTGCAATCAGAGGGAATTTTCTGCTGGGAGATGGTGATTTGCTGCATTTTGCATTCTCTGATGTACAATGTCTTTGATTGCCAGCACTGTCATTTCAGGTTTGACATCTTTCTATGGAAACATCTGTGGCATGCAGCGTTTCTGTACCGGCAAAAAGACAGACAAGACACGGCTAATTTTTTTTTAATCACATGATACAGTCTGATATATACAGTAACAGCTAGGCTGCATCTAGGCTGGAATTATTTTTCAATTTACAGCTAACAGTTGTTCATCTTGTTTTTCTCTTGGTTTTTTTTTAACTGACACTTGTTTCTATCTGCACTTCCAGGGCTCTGAGCTGAGGCCGAAAGGATGGGTATTTCTTTCTCATTTCTTCAGGGGATATGTCCTTTTAACTATGGTCCTCAGCCACATGGGAAAGCCAAAAAGGGTCGTCATGGCCCATCCTTCTCCCAATCTTCCCTGTTCTTCTGTAAAGGTCCTCCTTTTGACATCCCCTGCCATATCTGCATCACAGAATCTCCCATGTTCTTCATTTTGTTCCTGGCTGTTGCCAACAAGAGGGCAGACCTGGCTAAGAAACAGTTCTACACCAAACCTTGGAATTTTATGTTTTAACTCCCTCGCATTCCCCTTATACACAGTGACACTCACTTAACGTAATAATTACTCTCTACCAGGAATAACATCAAATGACCCCCCATGGGAAGAATTTCAGGCATCAGTGGTAGTTTTTGAGGAATTGTGAGTAGAAGCTCTTCCTCATTCCTGTCATAAAACTGGTCCTGCCTTTTCCCACAGTGCACGATGTGATGACAGAGCACCCAGCTGGCTGCCTCATATCGGTTCTGGCTAATGCACGGAATCACTGTGGACCCTGGACAAGGCGACTTACCACTCTGGCCACAGTTCTGTCAAATGTAAAATAAGGGAATGTGTATTCAATGGTATACACATCGCTCACGGCTCTAAGATTCCTACACAGCAGCGAATGACAGTTTCTAGAACATTTCAAAAAGTTTCCCACACTTTGACATAGGGATGGTAACAAAACTAACGACAAGGCAACTTACTCTGGACATTTATCATCATGAAGGCATCCTACTTGCTTGCCACTAAGTGATGTATAGATACAGCAAAATACAAAATGAAAACGAAAGCAGGATATGGGTCTCATCATGGAGTAGCAACAGTATTTTTCCCATCATCCTTTTGGATCGTTTTAATTGTTACTCATTTTTGCCCACACTTTGTTGATCACGTGACAGGATGCACCTAAAAGAAAATTGTATCTCCCCAGAAGTTTGTTTATGGCTGGTCTTTATTTTGGTTCATAGGATATGGGCCAGCTTAGACTAGACACTGCCGTCCTTCCAGCTAGGTAGGGTATTGGAAGCTATGTGGCTGACTAGTGATGGCGACTCATTCTCTGACATTCCTCCCATGGAGAGGTGGGGTCGATGCCCCCAACCCTCCTGTGTGGGCAGGCTCTGGAACCACTTTGCCTAACAGAATGTGACAGAAGTGACACAAGTTGTCTCCAGGCCTGGCCCATAAGAGACCGGCGGCTTCCACTTTCTGTCTCATAGAACACACTTTAAGACTTGTCTTTCAAGGAAAGCCAGATGCATGGAAGAAGTTCAAGTACGGCCCCCAAGACTACCATGCTGTGAGAAGCCCAAGCCACATGAAGAGGCCTTGGAAGATGATGCACCACGTGAAAAAGGAAAGAGGCCAAGGAGCCCCAGGACGCTGGATATGTGGATGAAGAAGGCATCCTGGGCACGGATCCTTCAGCCCTGCTGTCCCAGCTGATGCCACGTGAATCAGAAGATAACCATCGAGGCAAACCCTCTCCAAATGTCTGGGCAAAATAAAATGTTTGCCTGAAGCATTAAGTGTGGGATAAATTGGTATGTAGAAATAAGTACCTGGCATGAGCCATCAGGACCTGTGAGAAACGAGACAGTTGTCCTTTTTATCCAAAAGCGTCAGGGCGGTGTTAAGTGTCAGACTCTGATCTTCTCTTGTGGGGCATCACCAGCCGGCCCTGTGTCTCAGGTCTCTTTTAGTTGGAATCAACAGGACATTGATCCTTCATGAAGTCAAATATTTGCCTCTGCTAATGAAGCTGCGAGGCTTTCCATTACCAATCATTTGGAAGAGCTTAATGGATCTAAAATCCCAGGTGGTGTGTGTTTGGACAGAAAAATGGATAACTTGCTAGGTGGTGCAAAACCATGAATCAGCAGAACACCACTTTGTTTGAGGAGAGGGTCTGGGGAGAGGAAATAACAGAGCCAGCAACTCAGGGGGCCACAGGGAACCTTCTTCTATCCTGAGATGCCCCAACATGCACACTCTTTGGCCATGCAGACCCTCATTGCTAAACTTTGTTCTGGAGCTAGAGAAATTTCAGCCAGCTGAGACTTTTCTCCAGTTATTTGTAAAGTACTTTCTAGGTTTCTTTCCCCCGTCTATTCAATTTTCAGTAGTAAATTCTTCTAGCTGCAAGTTTAGAGGCGTTAAAATTTTTTAGATTTATTAGCTTTTTCTTTTTTGTGTATTTTTTCTTTTTTAATTAATAGACTTCTTTGGATACAGTTTTAGGTTTACAGAAAAAAATTGGAGTGCAAAGTACAGAGAGTTCCCGTGGACCCCTCATCCCCAACCAATGTCCCATGTGATTAAAATCTCCCACATTTGTTACAATCAAGGGTCAATATTGATGCACTCTTCCTAACTAGAGTCCAGCGTCTACATTAGGGCACACTCTGTGTTGTACATTCTACAGGTTTTGGAAAATGTGTGATGACAAGTATCCACCATTACAGTACCATACAGTTCCAGATTTATTGCAAAGATAGGACAGAGTTTGTGTACACCTCACACTCAGTTTTCCTCATTATAAACATCTAACATTATTATGGTACATTTGCCATGATTAACGAACCAATATTGACACTTATTCACTGAAGCCTATACTTTATTCAGATTTCCTCAGTTTTTATCTAATGTCCTTTTTTGTTCCAGGATTCCATCCAGGACCCCACATTACATTTGGTTTTCATGTCGCCTTTAGCTCCTCTTGGCTGTGACAGTTGCTTAGCCTTTCTTTGTTTTCGAAAACCTTTAAAGTTTTCAGGTATTTGGTAAAATGTCCCACTCTTGGGATTTTTCCAATGTTTTTCTAATGATTAAACTAGGATAATATGTTTTGGGGGAGAAAAACCACCAAGGTAAAGTACCATTCTCATCATATCATGTCAAGAGTACATACCATCAAAGTGATTTATCACTGTTGATGTTAACTTTAATCATCTAGGGTGAGATACCTTTGTCAGGTCTCTCCACTGAAAACTTACCCTTCTTTTTCAACCTTTCCCTACTGTACTCTTTGGGAGAAAGTCACTGCACAGCCCACTCTAAGGAATGGAGAATTAGGCTTTACTTTTTTTTTTCTCTCTAGCTTTATTGAAGTATAATTGACAAATAAAATTATATATATTTTAAGTGTACAACATGATGATCTGATAATGTATACTTTGTTAGGCTTTACCTTTTTTTTTTCTCTCTAGCTTTATTGAAGTATAATTGACAGATAAAATTATATATATTTTAAGTGTACAACATGATGATCTGATAATGTATACTTTGTGAAATGATTACCACAGTCAGGTTAAGGTGTGTTTTGTGACTAATAATGTGGTCTATGTTTGAGAATTTCCCATATGAGCTTGAGAAGAACATGTATTCTGCTATTGTTGGATGTGGTACGCAGTTTATAAATGTTGACCGGGTCAAGTTGATTGATACTGCTGGTGAGGTAAACTATATCTTTACTGATTTCCTGACTATAATCTATCAATTACTGACATGGGTGTTAAAGTCTCCAAGTGTAATAGTGGAGTTGTCTATTTCTCCTTCAGTCATATCAGTTTTTTGCTTCATGTATTTTGATTTTCTTTTGTTAGGTGCATATACGTTTAGGATTATTATATCCTCTTGGAGAACTGACCCATTTATCATCATGTAGTTACACTCTTTATCCTTAACAATTTTGCTTGTTATGAAGTCTGCTTTGTTTGAAATTAATATACTCCAGTTGTCTTTTGATTAGTGTTAGCATGGTATATATTTTCCCAACTCTACTTTTAACCTACCAGAGTCCTTATATTTAAAGTAGATTTGTGTAGACAATATATAGTTGGGTCCTGTTTTTTATATGACCATCTCTATCATTTAGTTGGTATATTTAGACCACTCATTTAAAGAGATTTTGATATATTTGGTTTAACGTCAACCATGCTTGTAACAGTTTTCTATACCTAGGTATAAGAATTTTTTATTTTGTTTTTGCTTTTTGGTATTTATTCTGCTTGATGATCTCTGAGCTTCTTAGATCTGTGGATTGGTGTATGTCATTAATTTTGGAAAATTCTCAGGTATTATTACTTTAAATATCTTTTTGTGCTCTTCTGTTTCTTTTTCTCCTTCTAGTATTTCAATTATAGATATATTACATCATTTGAAATTGCCCCACAGTTGTTGAATGTTCTGTCCTGTGTTTATCTTTCTTTTTTCTCTTTGCATTTCAGTTTGGGAAGTTTGTATTGACCTATCTTCAAGCTAACTTACCCTTTGCCTTGCCAAGTCAACAGAATTTTTATTTCCAGCAATTCCTTTGGATTATTTCTTAGAATTTCCCTCTCTCTGCTTATCCTATCAATCTATTCTTGCATCTGATCTTGTCTTCTTTATCCATTAGATTCCTTTACATATTTATCATAGTTATTTTTAATTCCCTGTCTGATAATTCCAAACTCTATGTCATATCCGTGTCTGGTTCTGATGCTCGGTTTGTCTTTTCAGACTCTGCTTTTCTCACTTTTTTGGAAAGCCTTGTAGTCTTTTGTTAATTGATGGACATGTAGTATTAGGTAATAGGAACCAAGTAAATAGCCCTGTAGTGTGAGGATTTATGTGACTCTAATTAGGACCTGGGCTTTGTTTAATGCTTCCTATAGCTATAGAGTTAGAAGCTTCAAGTTCTTCTTGTTTTTGTTTGTTTCTTTTTTCTCCCCTCTTGACTTAGGGCTTCTTGTAATTGCTCCTCCTCAGAGAAAGTCTGTGTCTTACAACACTTCCAGCTGTACTTCACTGTTGTTATACTAGAGCCCAGCTAGTATGATGGCAGATTTGGCGATGAGGAGCATTCTGTAATCTTCCAGTTACGTCTCAGTCACACAGTGGGGCTGTGTCTCTGGACTGTGACCTTCACGTGTGTTTTGTCCTATAGAACTTCCTCCTACCGAAGCAAGATAGGAAGCTGGGGGGGTGCTGGGGGGGGCTGGTGTGGGAGGGATACCCTTCCCCCACAGCTCTGAGACAAGGCTCTGGTTAAGTCCTCCCCCGGAGGGTAGGCATTTGTTATGGAGAAAGCTCTGGGCACCTTCCACACAGATTTCTTTTTCCCTCCCTCTGCCAGATTCACAATAGGGTCATTATCAGATCTTTAACATAGAACATGGTGGGTTCCTGCAAGTAAAGCCTACACCAATGTAAGGGCCCGCAGATGGCAGCTCCCAGGATTTCCTCCCTCTCATGCTGTCCACACTCAGCCTCCAGAAATTCATCAAAATTGCCATGTAAGTGTATCGAACACTCAACCAGTTCATGGCTCCCGGCTTCCACTCCAAGAAAGTCTCAGCCATGATTCTCAGCATTGCCTTTCCTCTCCAGATTTTGGGGTGGTCGATTTTCCCTGCAAATTCAGTTCTCTTATCGATCCAAGAAAAGTCTATGATTTCAGTTTGTCCAGATGTTTCCTGTAAGAATAGGAGAAACAACTTCCACACTCTTTAATGTCAGAGGTTTTAGGTTCTGCAGGTACGATATTTCTCAGGCAAAGTCAGGGTTGTGCTCTTGGGGAGAAGCTGTGTTAGGCTAAAACATGCTGCAAGTTTTTTTAAAAAAATAAATACTTAACTGCTGTATGCATATATGAATCTACAATGTCAACCAATACAGTGAACTTACTCACCAAACTGTACTAATAATTTTTTTTTTTTTTTTTGCGGTACGCGGGCCTCTCACTGGTGTGGCCTCGCCTGTTGCGGAGCACAGGCTCCAGACGCGCAGGCTCAGCGGCCATGGCTCACGGGCCCAGCCGCTCCACGGCATGTGGGATCTTCCTGGACTGGGGCACGAACCCGCTTCCCCTGCATCGGCAGGCGGACTCTCAACCACTGCGCCAACAGGGAAGCCCTGTACTAATAATTTATTTTAGTATTTTTCTAACATTTTCTAGAATCTTTCTAGTACTTTTCTAATACTTTAAACAGATATTATTGAGACTATTTTGGAAATTTAGTAAGTAAATCATAATTTTTATAAAAATACATGTGTGTATTTTTACACACATGTATTTTCATAAATTTAATTTAGGGTATCCAATTTAAACCCTAATGTGCTCTGCATTGGGTCTTTGTTGCTGTGCGTGGGGTTTCTCTAGTTGCAGCAAGCAGGGGCTGCCCTTTGTTGCAGTGCGTGGGCTTCTCATTGTGGTGGCTTCTCTTGTTGTGGAGCACGGGCTCTAGGTGCACGGGCTTCAGTAGTTGTGGTGCGTGGGCTCAGTAGTTGTGGCTCATGGGCATGTGGGATCTTCCTGGACCAGGGATTGAATCCGTGTCGCCTGCATTGGCAGGTGGATTCTTAACCACTGCGCCACCAGGGAAGTCTGAACATTCTTTAAAGAGGAAACTTTGTTACTCATCAAAGCCTGATTACAGTTTCACTTGAGAAAAACCATAGGAATCCAATAAACCAAATGACATCCAGTGGGCTTCCCTGACTTTTTTTAAGGCTGCATTGTGGAAGAAGAAATAATATACTTGTATATATGGAAGGTTGCCGCCGCCTTTAACTAGTTTTGTTTAAGTTTACTGTGCCTTTAATTGCCTTTGCACTGAATACTAAAAAAAAATGATGACATACAACAGACAATGGTAAACAATAGGTTCTTCCAATTCAAAGAAAATTTATTTTTCTTTGGACCTACTTATGAGGTAGGGACTTTATTCTGTTTATGTGCATAAAAGGAGACCCTGGGAATCCTCTGTGATCCAACCATGAACATCTTGTTGACTTAACTCTCCAGGACTTCAAGCAAAGGAAGAAGTACTGACATTACTGTTTTATTTTCTATTCTACTCATTGATTTTTGGCCACTGATAAATGAGAACCTTTCATGGGTAGAGTAACTTTAAAAAATCTCTCCATGTCTCAGCAGACACAGAAATAAGAGATCGCCTGTGAGGCATAGATGTTGGGAAAGACTCCGTGAAGTGGGGGCTTCGTATACAGCCCACATCAGCACTCTGTGTACATCCTCTGCTGATGTCCTTTCTTTATCTCCTATCCGTCACTCACTTCCTGAGTTCCCTGGTTAAACTCTCAGGCATGTGCCATCACCCAAGTGAAACGATATCTGGAATCCAACCATTTTAGATCCAGAAAAGAACCTAGAGATAAAATAGTCCTTACTCATTTCTCAAAAGCAAAAACGAAAGCTCTGTAGGAACTCAGAGATGCACCCAAGTTCACACGACAGGCCAACTGCCATCACTTCCTTGCTGCCATCTTCCTTTCTTTTATAACAGCAAACCCACCAATGGATCAGAGCATTGAGTAACTCCTGTATGGACTTGCCTGATTCTCCAGTTTTATTTTATTGGCAAAGGGAGGGGTTTGAGGGAAGCTTGAGCCACTTTTTATTTCAGTGTGTTCTCAGCTAAGCTGTCCTTTGAGTCTCTGTTGTTTTTCCTTTGGGCTGTTAATTGCCATTGCACCAAACATAAAAATAACCCAGGTTCTTAACATTCCTGTTTGCAGCAAGAACACTTGATTACATATCACCCTATTAGTCCTATGGGCAAAGGCCACAGCCCTGGGCTCTGCAAGGACTTGTCCTCCCTGAGGGCTTCTCTCCTTTACATGGAGAGCCAGCTTCTCCCTTGTTGATGGGCCAGGGGTAATCCTTCTGCTTATGTAACCAGCCCCCTTTCCTCTACAGAGGAGATCAGCTGTTGGGCTCTGCAGTGAGCCTGTGACCATGCTAACTGCACCTCATGTGGGGTCAGAGTCAGACATCCTCTCTGTCATGATACTCCCTGGCTCCTGCCTGGGTCCGTGTCCCTCAGCTCCAATTCAGGGCTGGCTGGCCCTGTTTGTTGCATTTGGAATCTTTCTCCTTACAGGTTTGGTTCTGTCCAGCTTTTATCCTAGGAATGTTTGCTCTCCGCACTCAATACTCTCTCCAATTCAGTCAATATTTGTTTTCTGCATCAGCACTCTTCCTTTCTAAGTGTTTACCTGATGGCAGAATTTGTCTTTCTTGCTCACTTTCACTTCCTTTTAATTCTCTCACTGTTGAATTTCTTTTAAAAGTAGTTTTGGAATAAAAGAAGGGCAAATTAGGGGTATGGGATCAAGAGATGTCAACCACTGTGTATAAAATGGATAAGCAACAAGGATATATTGTATAGCACAGGGAATTATAGCCATTATCTTATAATAACTTTTAATGGAGTATAATCTATAAAAATATGGAATCACTATGCTGTATACGTGAAACTAACATAATATGGTAAATCAACTACACTTCAATAAAAATTTGTATCTCCCTAGGTCCCTGCAGCTGGCCCCTGACTCCTAATCCTCCTTTCTTCCTGTGAACAATGGTCCCCACATTTTCCACGGTTACCTTTGAGCACAAAATAGCAAACTCTGTGACATGCATGTCCTTTTCTGGATAAGGCTTTCTAATGAATTTTGCCTACTGGTGAAGATAGAGCGTGCCTAAAAAGCAACAGACAAAATGATGAGGATGTCACTTAGCAATAAATACCCCTAAATTCATCAGCTTCAAAGAAATTTTACCCACTCTGACAAAGGGTAAGCAATGCATCTGGAATCAATGACTTGGGAACTTTCCTGCCTCTGACATCAATAAAAAATGACTCAGAGACTTCATACCCTCTGCCTGGAAGTCTCTTCCTTTTACTTATAGCCTCACTAATTCCTGCTTATACTTCAAGTCATGAATTAATATCACTTCTTTAGAGAAGCATTCCCTCACCCTCCAGTCTAAATTGTATACTATTATTTGATCCTCAAGTCTACAGCCCAGACCTCTCCTTTGAACCACAGATTTTGGTATCCACCTACTTGGAATCTCCAATGGATGTCCGATTTAAGGCATCTTAAACCTAACAAATACAAACTGAACTCTTCATTTTTCCCCTCAAACCTTTTAACCCCTGGGGTTCCCCATTTCAGTAAATGTCACCAGAAGTTATTTAGTTATTCAAATCAAAAGCTTCAGAGTTATCTGTCTTAGGTTGGGTTCCTTAAAAGCAGAGCCTGAGTTGGAGATTCTTGTGTACCTGAAGTACTGTGAGAAAGCTCATAGGAAAAAACCCTGTAAAGGTGTAAGGGAAGCTGTAAGGGCAGGAGAAGACGCCTGGCAGATGTGGGTTCTGCTGGAGTCTAGCCTGATGCCACGGGGAGCTTGGAGCATGAATGGCAACAGCGTTGGCCACTGTGAGGCAAGGAGCTGGGCTTTGTTATTCCACTGTCAGTGAGTCATTGGTTACAGCCTTCCCCCTCCTACCCCAATATTTCCACTGCCTGAGGTGAATTCTCCAGAGAAGGAGGCAGCTAAGAGCTCAGCTGGGGGGTGGGTGCACTGACCTGGTGGAGGGCTTTGCGTGGAGCACTGACAGAGTTTACTGTACCATCCTGGATTCCTTTGTTCCTCTCGCAGAACTGCTTCCTCCACACTCAGTCAGCAAATCCTGACAGCTCGACCTCCAGATTATATCCCAGCACAAACTTTCTCTCACTATTCAATCAACATCACCTTGGCCCCTGCCACCATCCTTCACCTAGGCTACCGGAAGTAGCTGAACTCCTCCCTCCCACAAGAAGTAGGAAATAAAAGAATTAAGGTTGCTTTCTCAGGGGTATGCTCTTAGACCAAGACATGGCCAATCAGAAAAAAAAAAAAGTGGAAAATTGCATTTATAGGAGTAGAAAGGCTCCCCTCAGCAAACCTAGACTGGTAAGACTGAGTGGACAGGCATACCCAAAGAAAATATCCCAGCCAAGGAAGCTACAGCAGGAGGAGTGACAAAGAGCACTGGGAGAGAGCCCGGAAGCCTCAGTCCGTGGATATCATAATTCATGTCCCTTTGACAAGACCAGTGCCATTTTAACCTGCTGCCCCTCAAGTCATCCACCCAAACCCCTCACTCCTGTGTTCTGATTCCATGCTCACCAGGTGTACAGAGGCAAAAAGAATCTGAGTGGTCCTATAGCAATGACATTTTCTTCTCATTGTAAATGATAAATGGGCATTCCAGTCTTATTCATCAGTAGTTTGATATAAGAAGCCACCAAGTGATGGATTTTCCAGTTCTGAGAGCCAACCCCGAACTGTGGCAAATTCCGCAGGATGTACCGCAGATTTTATTTTCCATAAATGGTCACAGCAAGAGCTCCGGTTCCACAGGGTCTTCCAGAGCTTCGCCACACCCCCATCAAGAAGTGGGAGTCCATTTTCCCTCCTCTTGAATCTGTGTGGTTTTTTCTTACTGCTTTAATAGATAGAGTGTTGTAAAAATGATGCTGTGTAACTTCCAAAGCTACATCATAGAAAGCAATATGGCTTCCACCTGGCCCTTGCTCTTTTGGGATACTCACCCTTTTGCCACCACGTTGTAAGGAAGTACAGGCCTCTGGGCAAGGCCATCTGCAGGAGTTCTGGACAACAGCTCCAGCTATGGTCCCAGCCACTAGCCAGTGTCACCACCAGTCATGTGAGTAGACGAACCTTCAGATGATTCTAGCCCTGGGCTTTCAGCCTCCGCAACTGATGATGTGTAGGGCAGAGATGAGCCGCGCTCACCTAGCCATAGCCAGATTGCAGGTTCATAAGAAAAATAAATGCTGGGGTGTTTTTTTTTTTTGTGGTACGCGGGCCTCTCACTGCTGTGGCCTCTCCCGTTGCGGAGCACAGGCTCCGGACGTGCAGGCTCAGCGGCCGTGGCTCACGGGCCCAGCCGCTCCGCGGCATGTGGGATCTTCCCGGACCGGGGCACGAACCC
>NC_041227.1:46795787-46803789 GCF_002837175.3 Physeter macrocephalus | reverse complement strand
GCACGAACCCGCGTCCCCTGCATCGGCAGGCGGACTCTCAACCACTGCGCCACCAGGGAAGCCCCGGGGTGTTTTTTTTTAAAGCCACTAAGTTTTGGGGTGGCTTCTTACATGGCAATAGATAATCAGAGAAAAGGAAACTTGCCTAGCATTGGCAGATCAGCCTAATATTGCCATTGAGCCACATGGATCCTTTTATTAATGCTTTATGGTCATAGTTCCTGTGGTCCCTGGACTCCACTTCTGTCACATGGGAATAATCAATACCTGCTCAGGGCCAGTCTTATATGTTGGTGATTTGGGATGACTCTACTCATTCCTGTGGCTCCCCAGCCCATTTCTGAAAGGTTACAGCTTTGTCCGAGTACTTTCCTCATGTTCTTTTTGAATTATTGTATCGTATCATGGGTACAACTTTTCCATCTACCGTCACTCCCTTGATGATTTCACTTAGTTGCTTAGCTTTAATAAAATTTTTTATGCTGCAGACTGTAACACTTTACCTCCAGCCTGGGCCTCACCCAGCACTCTAAATCACACTGCTCTCTTGATCTCTACACTTGGATGAATAATAGGCACCTCAAACTTGATGCTCAAAGCTGGCCTCCTGGCCTCCTACTCCCTCAAAAGTGTTCCTCCCAGGCTTTCTCATCTCAGTAAATGGTAATTCTGAATTTCCAGTTTGCTCGGATTGAAAATCAGAGAGATTTGTGGGGGGGTGGTGAGAGATGAGAAATATTTATTATAAGGAATTGGCTTCTGGGATTATGAAGACAGGCAAGCCCCAAGATCTGCAGGGTGAGTCACCAAGCTGGAGACCCAGGGGAGGTGACAGTGTGGTTCCCGTCCAAAGACCAGCAGGCTTGAGACCCAGAAAGAGCCAATGTCTCAGTTTGAGGCTGAAGGCAGGAAAAATTCTCTCGTACTCAGGGGAGGCTCCACTTTTCTGTTCTATTTAGGCCTTCAACTGATTGGAATGAGGCCCACCACATCAGGGAGGGCAGTCTGCTTCACTCAGTCTATGACTTAAATATTAATCTCATCCAGAAACACGCAGAAAAATGTCTGACCAAATATCTGGGGTCATTCAAAAGCGTCCTTTCTGTCAGTATCACTAAGAAGCAAACCTCAGGGTTAGGAAGGTGTGAGCTCTGGGGTCAGTACCTAACCTTCTAGGAGCACGAAAAAAGTGCTACAATGTGCTCTGGGAGAGAAACCTCTCCTCCCACACGTCTCCAGAATGAGAATTTGGCGCAGCCTCCCATTTGCTACACTGTATGCTTTCCTAAGAAATGAGAGCACCAGGGAAGAAGCCAGCTCTGGAACTAATAATAAAACCCAGTTAGCATTTAATTTACACACCTGCTGATTTATTTTATAATTGCACTTGCTGGAGAGGTATGTTTTTCCCTTCCCGAGCCCCCAATGACCCAAAAGGTAATTACAGGAACGGCTCAGCTCTGCTCATAACATGGAAGCATCACAGTTCTTGAAATGACTTAACCTGCAGTGCCATCGAGCGTCCCCTGAAGAGAATTGGGAGTGAGAAACCCACCTCACTGAGCGGAATACTCCTTCTCTTTACTCATGTATAGGAACCTACTTTAATTACCTTCTTGCTCTTCTCTGTGTAAGAAGGTACCCAGGAGACTGGAAAACAGTCACTTAAAGAGCCTGATGATAACCACTGTCAAAGAAAGCCCTTTGGAAAATAGTTCCATGGTGTTCTTTGAAGCCAGGGCGTTTCAAGGGATTTTATGCTAGTTGATGAATCTAGGTTGTCAGGCTATGGAATTTAGAGCGTACACACACACACGCGCACACACACACACGAGTTATCAATTCTATGAAGCCCAGTGCCTGGAATGGCCTGTGATGAATGCTGACACACTATAAGAAAGGAGATGAGAGAGGACCCACGAATGACTAAATGAGCATTTCACCAGTCAAAGCCCTGCTGGTGGCCTGGCAGCCCTCAAAGTCCCACTCTGTTGTGATGCAAAGAAGACCAAGACCACTGCAGGTTTTCTTCCACTGTACCCCTCACCCCTCTTCCCATACTGGCTTCCCATCCCAGGTTTGGCCTCTTGACCTTCCCTGACCTTGACTTCTGGACCAAGTCTTCACAGGGGATGAGACAGCCTTCTGTGAAGTTAGGTAGATGTCCCCCAGGTAGATGAATGGAGAGAGATTTCCAACCAAAACGCCAACAACACAAAGGGTGGGCCCAGGAAGGAGTCGCATGTCTGGGAACTCATGTATTATGGCTCAACCCTAAAAGAGAAAGGCGAGTAAGTGGGTATAATCCACGTCAAGGAGAAATTCACAGTTGGGCAGGAGTTTGAATTTAAATAGCTATGGAAGTGTTGGTCAGGGCAAGGACACATCCCCTGAGGTTTTTAAGGAGGCTCATTCAGGCAGCAGTGTGGGTGATGACTTGAGGGAACAGTAATAGAGGCGAGAAGACTGGACAGAGGCTATTGAGGTTTGACGGTCCAGGTTGGAGGGTAAGTGCCAGGACATAGCATGGGGGAAGAGGCAGACCACAGACACATTTGTTGGATAGAACTGGCAGGAGGAAAGGATGTTAGGGGTCATATCATTGTGACTAGAGATGGTGCTGGGGCAGGAGCCCAGAAAGCCAGTTTCCTGAGCCCTTTCCTCATCTCCCAGGACCATTCCTGGCAGTGAGTATGTTATGGGCGCTCAATAATTACTTGTTAACTCAATTGATCTGATAGTCATCTCTCATCTCAACAATTCTCTGGAAGAGGTAGTAAAATGATGAAATAGCATATAATGTAATTTGGGTAGGTCTCATAAATTTTCTGATTCTGTGTTTCTGTGAGTATAGCATGCGTGGACTGGACAGGGATCTGGCTAACCGTCTCCAACTCTCATACGCCAAGTCAGCCAGCTCTCAGGGGCTGAGCTGGCAGCCACCTTCTGGGGGAATGTTGGCAGAAATCTTGAGAGACGATCAGACTGTAAGAGGATCTTCCAGGTCCCCTCCAAACCCAGAGCTAAGCAAGAGATTGCTGCATTTATTGATTTCTTTGTGTTATTTACAGGCACTGAAAGAGTCATCTTTCTGCACTTCCCTTTAATGGAGGAAATAAAATGATCTCTATTGAGGGAGTGGGGTGGGGGTCCCATGTTGCCAAGGTAGGCTTACTAGTAGTATAAAATTGTGTTTTTATTTAAAGCGAGTTTCCAGTTGTCTGCATTGATGCCGCCTTTGACACCTACTCAGTGCTTTGAATACAACTTGGTTCTTGTGGCTTTGTTTTCTCCAGGCCCTGAGAGGGGATCCCTGGACTGTTGATGAAAAGCCATTCAGCAACAGCCTGCCAGTGTTTCACGATAACATTCTCTTGACTGATTCATCAGGGCTGCCTGTGCATGTGGAAGACTGGCTGGGTCTCCCCAGACAGGTGCTGCCAGCTCTGGCCTTGAGCCTTCAGGAACTTGAGCAGAGAACCTGAAGGGAGGGCAGGAAGGTGCCCAGTGTGAGCTTGTCCCAGACTTCACCCCTGTTCAAGTCACTTGCCTGTGTTGTGCTCTGGTGCCCCAGCACACTGTTTTCCCTTGTCAGTTCCGTGAAGTGAGTAGGAGGCTATATGGTGAGCACAGTGTGCTCCTGGTATAAAAAGGAAAGAAAGGAGAGGTTCTGTATAGTTCTGCAGCAACCCTTGATTACTGTGAGAGGGGGAGGCAGGAATCACATACAAGGGAGTATTCAGGGCTGGAATTTCCTTGGTGGAAGTGCTGGCAGGAAAAGACCCCTGGATTCAGAAGCTCGGTTGCTAATCTTATAGCTTCCTCATCTATGAAATCACGGCAGGGAGTTATCTAATCTCTACTGCCTCTTGGGTCTGGGATTCCTAGAAATGCACCCCGAATAGTTAATGCTAGTTGTTCTTGATCTGTGAGGTTATCGGGTAGAAGCCAAACGAGAAACATCAGTGCTGTCAGATCCTTCCAGCTACAGGGGTGGATAAGAACCGTCCAAGGTGCTAAGGAGGTAGAGGGATAAGAATAGTCTTTCATGCAAACTAGGAAACTTCTGAAAATGAACGAGAGGGCTCTTAATGTTTCCACCAGGACAACAGACTTAAACCGGGACAAATGGTCATCTCAAGAGAGCAGCATCCCTTGGGTAAGATTACCCATATAAGTGCTTCCCAGAGCTAAGCAAGAGATTGCTGCATTTATTGATTTCTTTGTGTTATTTACAGGCACTGAAAGAGTCATCTTTCTGCACTTCCCTTTAATGGAGGAAATAAAATGATCTCTATTGAGGGAGTGGGGTGGGGGTCCCATGTTGCCAAGGTAGGCTTACTAGTAGTATAAAATTGTGTTTTTACCTGCATTGATGCCGCCTTTGACACCTACTCAGTGCTTTGAATACAACTTGATTCTTGTGGCTTTGTTTTCTCCAGGCCCTGAGAGGGGATCCCTGGACAGTTGATGAAAAGCCATTCAGCAACAGCCTGCCAGTGTTTCACGATAACATTCTCTTGACTGATTCATCAGGGCTGCCTGTGCATGTGGAAGACTGGCTGGGTCTCCCCAGACAGGTGCTGCCAGCTCTGGCCTTGAGCCTTCAGGAACTTGAGCAGAGAACCTGAAGGGAGGGCAGGAAGGTGCCCAGTGTGAGCTTGTCCCAGACTTCACCCCTGTTCAAGTCACTTGCCTGTGTTGTGCTCTGGTGCCCCAGCACACTGTTTTCCCTTGTCAGTTCCGTGAAGTGAGTAGGAGGCTATATGGTGAGCACAGTGTGCTCCTGGTATAAAAAGGAAAGAAAGGAGAGGTTCTGTATAGTTCTGCAGCAACCCTTGATTACTGTGAGAGGGGGAGGCAGGAATCACATACAAGGGAGTATTCAGGGCTGGAATTTCCTTGGTGGAAGTGCTGGCAGGAAAAGACCCCTGGATTCAGAAGCTCGGTTGCTAATCTTATAGCTTCCTCATCTATGAAATCACGGCAGGGAGTTATCTAATCTCTACTGCCTCTTGGGTCTGGGATTCCTAGAAATGCACCCCGAATAGTTAATGCTAGTTGTTCTTGATCTGTGAGGTTATCGGGTAGAAGCCAAACGAGAAACATCAGTGCTGTCAGATCCTTCCAGCTACAGGGGTGGATAAGAACCGTCCAAGGTGCTAAGGAGGTAGAGGGATAAGAATAGTCTTTCATGCAAACTAGGAAACTTCTGAAAATGAACGAGAGGGCTCTTAATGTTTCCACCAGGACAACAGACTTAAACCGGGACAAATGGTCATCTCAAGAGAGCAGCATCCCTTGGGTAAGATTACCCATATAAGTGCTTCACTGTTGCTCCTCTTCTTGCTTCCTGTGACTGCGTGCTTTCTACCCCTCTGACCACATGCACTGAATTAATCCTATGGCTCTCGTTGGTCTACCATTTATCAAGGACCTATTATCAAACCATCTGTGTGGTAAATTGTTGCAATAACAGCTCCCTTACCCATGGCCTTGGGTGTCCCCTCCCACACTGACTCTGAGCTTGGCCATGTGACTTACTTTGGCCAGTGGAACATTAGCAAGCATACTGCAGAAGATTGAAAAATGCTTGCACATTAGGGCACAATCTCTTGTCACTTTTAGAACTTTGCAGCAGTGATGCAAATAACCCCAAGTTAGCCTGCTGAATGATGAGAGACCACATAGAACAGAAAAGAGCCATTCCAAATGAGGCTACCCTAGACCAGTCAATTTAGCTAAATCAACAATTTAGCTGTTGATTGCAGACACATGAGTAAGCCCATCTGAGGCCAGAATATACTTTTGGCTAAGCCTATCCTGAATTTCCAACCTACAGAATCATGAGCTAAATAAATGTTTTTTTGTTTTAGGCCAACAAGTTTGGAGTGTTTGTTACACAGCAAAAGCTCACTGATACACCTTGTGTTGTTTTAGGAACTAGAGAGATGCTCCACAAATATAGCATTCAGTACTGTACCTGGAATATATTAAATATTCCACAGATGGTAGCCATTACTATCCCGTTGGGTGGCAAAGTACTAAAGAAGTAAGAGTGATGTCTGCGTCCTCAAAGACTTTCCTGCACCCTGATGCTGTGAGTAAACCTGCTCATATGAAATGATAAGAGAATAATTCAAAGCACTGTGTCTTTGAGAACAAAAGTACTTGTTACTAATATTTGAATATTCTCATGAAGGTTGGTTCAGTTTGTACCTGAAGAGTAGAAATGATTACATTGAGAACCTTGTTCTGACCCCTAAGATGAGGTGGGTGAGTTTGATTTCTTGTTACCAAGGTAACCTCTTTCAAGAAGTCTTGAGAGGAGAATTACTCTGTGTGAAGACTTGCTTTGCATCGCACACCAATGCAGTTCAAAGACAACACATCCACGTAAGAACAACAGGTGCTCGTGGAATCACCTTGATTTTATGGAATGCAACTATTTAAAGTTTAAACATATATCTGTGAAAGACTCAATAAGCATTAGTTTAAAAGTGTCCCACTCATCTCAATATATGAGAGGATTTTAGTATAACGATTTAAAAATATAAATTTGTTCAGTTCCCCCACTTTACAAATAATGAAATTGAGGCCCAGAAAATTTAAAACATAAGCTCAACGTCTCAGAGCACATTTATGGCAGAACTGAGATAAAATATTGGGTTTCCGGACTTCTAGTCTAATGCTCTTCTCATCATTTTGTATATTTTGTATGACTATCAGTGAGGCAGAATGTATTTTAACATAATATTATTTTTAATTCTTTAAGGCAGCAATTAATAAATGACAATTTAAAAATACAGCAAAACACAGATTAGACTAAAATATCATATAATCCTTCCATTCAGAAATAATCATGGTTAATTTTTCATATGTTTCCTTATAATCACCTTTCTACAAACATGTAATGTATTAATTTTTAAAATACACTTTATTTTTTAGAGCAGTTTTAGGTTCACAGCAAGATTAAAAGGAAAGTATAGAGATTTCACATATACTTCTTTTTTTTAATTTAAATTTAATTTTTATTTATTTGTTTATACAGCAGTTTCTTATTAGTCATCAGTTTTTTTTTTGTTTTTTTTTTTTTTGCAGTACGCGGGCCTCTCGCTGTTGTGGCCTCTCCTGTTGTGTAGCACAGGCTCCGGACGTGCAGGCTCAGTGGCCATGGCTCACGGGCCGAGCCACTCCGCAGCATGTGGGATCTTCCCGGACCGGGGCACGAACCCGTGTCCCCTGCATCGGCAGGTGGACTCTCAACCACTGTGCCACCAGGGAAGCCCAGTCATCAGTTTTATACACTTCAGTGTATACATGTCAATCCCAATCTCCCAATTCATCACACACACACACCCGCCACCTTCCCCCCTTGGTGTCCATACGTTTGTTCTCTACATCTGTGCCTCAATTTCTGCCTAGCAAACCGGTTCATCTGTACCATTTTTCTAGGTTCCACATATATGCGTTAATATACAATATTTGTTTTTCTCTTTCTGACTTACTTCACTCTGTATGACAGTCTCTAGATCCATCCATGTCTCAACAAATGACAAAATTTCGTTCCTTTTTATGGCTCAGTGATATATGCACCACAATCTTCTTTATCCATTCGTCTGTCAATGAGCATTTAGGTTGTTTCCATGACCTGGCTATTGTAAATAGTGCTGCAATGAATATTGGGGTGCACGTGTCTTTTTGAAATATGGTTTTCTCAGGGTATATGCCCAGTAGTGGGATTGCTGGGTCAAATGGTAATTCTATTTTTAGTTTTTTAAGGAACCTCCATACTGTTCTCCATATTGGCTGTATAAATTTACATTCCCACCAACAGTGCAAGAGGGTTCCCTTTTCTCCACACCCTCTCCAGTATTGGTTGCTTGTAGATTTTCTGATGATGCTCATTCTAACAGGTGTGAGGTGATACCTCATTGTAGTTTTGATTTGTATTTCTCTAATAATTACTGATGTTGAGCAGCTTTTCATGTGCTTCTTGGCC